>NW_026057585.1:6607382-6765877 GCF_023721935.1 Panthera uncia
AAAAAAAAAAAAAAAAAAAAAAAAAAAAAAAAAAAAAAGAAGGGAAACTAACATTTATTGAGTGCTTAACATACTTGACACATTTTGCAACATTACTTTCATTCTATTACTAGGACGGAAAAGTTGACAAGTTACCGCAAGTTAGTGACTGTTGGCAGGCTGATGTTATCAGCTACTTAACAGCTAGAGAGGGAGGAAGGCAGAGCAGTTGATTCTGAAACTAGCCAGATTCTCAGACTGACCAGGTGCTCAGCAGTGACAGTGACAGCTCAGAAGGCATTCAATACATAGAGAAATTCTGTTTGTTAAAAATGATTTCTAAAGAATAGTCCATCCTAGGAAAACACACCTGGCTGTAAATCCGGCGAAGAAACAAAAACTTAGATGTTCATTTTGGACACTTACCTGTATTCTTCCTTGCCCGGCGGTAGCAGCAAGCCCTGAAGTGCTACCACACAGTCCTCATGCAATAAACAATGAGAAACAGGAATGCTAGAGGGGGAGGAAAAAAGGAAATTTTGTTTTAGGGGACATCAGAAATTAACATTCTAAAATTAAGTCCCAACTATGGGTTTCATTATTACTTTTTTTAAACGTTTATTTATTTTTGAGAGAGAGAGCATGTGAGTGGAGAAGGGGCAGAGAGAGAGGGAGACACAGAATCTGAAGCAGGCTCCAGGCTCCGAGCTGTCAGCACAGAGCCTGACATGGGGCTTGAACTCACAAACTGCATGATCACGACCTGAGCCACAGTCAGACGCTTAAATGATTGAGCCACCCAGGCGCCCCCTAACTACAGGTTTTAAATGTAGGAGTGCACCTATGACCTCCACAGGGTTTGTAGATGCCATACATTTTTACATCTATGTGCCATCCTCTGGGGAAAGGCTCACTCAGCAGCTTTCATTTCTTTCCCCACTTCCCCAAAGACAGGACAACAATAAATACATCTTTTTCCTGATGACTCAAAAGCTTAAAACCATACTGTTGTGCAACCTCTACATTGTGAGAGCCCCCCCACCCCGCACCCCGCCCCAGAAACGAGTGAATATCAAAGACTAGCTGTGAACTTCTTCCATCATCCCTTTGTCTGTTACAACCTCTTTGCTGTCCCTCAGTGTTGTTCACACGCCTGCTCTAGAAACATGCTCCACTAACCTGCTTCATGCCTGGCATAAGTTTTTAACTCTTCTCTTACAACTTCTTATGAGACAATGTATATATAACATTTGAGGATAAACAATTTTGAGTGTAGACCTAAAATATACTCTCATAGGGCCTGTGGCACTTGTTTCTTCCTTTGTTTTGCTTATATTCTAGTTCCCCAGACATATTCCAAAGAGATCAAGTTTATCAAATAACTGTCATTACATTGTACTGCTTTGATAGCAGTGCATCTGTATAAATGGCAGTCTACAGAAGGGCTTCTTTTTTTTTTTTTTTTTAAGACGTTATTTCTAAGTAATCTCTACACCCAGCGTGAAGCTTGAACTCAAATCCGGAAACAAAGATTCTCCCGCTCCACCAACTCAGCCAGCCAGGTGCCCCAAGAGTATATTTCTTTTAACATAAAACTGAGTCTTACGCTACCATTAATGCTTACTTCCTACAAATCTGAATGTTCTTCCATGTTGCATGAAACTTGAGCTAGGTCTAGAACCTAAGAAACTCAGTAAAGAAATTAGAAATAAATAGTAAATCACAATGATATGTTGTTGATAGTATACGCGGCTTGTCCACCCCCGCCCCTTCTTTTTTTTTTTTTTTTTAAATGTTTACTTGAGAGTGCGCAAGCCAGGGAGAGGCGGAGAGGGAAAGAGAGAACCCCGCAATGTCAGCACTGAGCCCAACGAGGGACTCCATCCCACGAACCGTGAGATCATGACCTGAGTGGAAATCAAGAGTTGGACACTCAACCTATTAAGCCTCACAGGCGCCCCTGGCCTGTCCCTTCTATCTTAAGATTTGACACTTTTTCTCAAAATCATTTCGTACGTAACCAAACTGGATCCCAGTAATTTCTTTCAAATAAAAAGACAACTTATTAGGGAGCCAAGAAAGTATTTTGTCTAAAAGTGTATTTGTCAAATCTGAAAAAGTATACCAATTCCTTCATTTAGTTTCAAAGCCCAACAAAGACACAAATCGTCTAAGTCATGTAAGGGAAAACACAGGTTAATACACACATTGAAAAATACTTCATTTTCTAATATGGATACCCACTTTGTGTCTTATTTCAGAAGGAGAAAATTTATTTTTCTCTACCAAGTTCCGTAGACATCAGGAAAAACGTTTAATGTGATAGTTTAAAAATTCGCATAGGCTGTGGACACTTGGTACTGTGTCAAAACATTAACACTTTATGAGAACAGTATTAACTTTTTGCTTCTACCAGAGTGCTGGTAGTATGTATGCGATGAACCATGGGAATCTACCCCAAAAACTAAAAGCACACTCTACACGCTGTATGTTAGCCAGTGTGACAATAAATTATATTTAAAAAATAACTACCAGAGTGCTGAATTAGATACTTGCCTTTTTTTCCAGCGTCAATCCCTAAAGTAACCTGTTTCTTTGGATTGTCAATCTCACCCCCTTAAACGCACAGAATCCTATTTTAAAAAGGAGCTGATAATCTGACCACCAGAGTGCTTTAACCTCAAACATTTAAAAACAAGTTCGGCCTAAAAGTAGTGCGAAACAGGGACCAATTATTTTCTACTATGTCTGCATGTCCTCACTTAGCAGGGAGAAGCAATGTCCGAGCAGAAGGCCTGACAAGCGCACAGAAACCCAGAGCTGGAAAGGACCAGAAGGTTCCAGATGTAGCTGACCCTCCATCTTACAGGAGGGGGAAACAGAGGCCCAGAGGGTGAGTAAGCTGCCTAGGGCCCAACAGCAAGAAGGTACAGAGCGTCTCCCCAACACCCCAGGCTGCCCGGGGATTATCAACTACTTAAAGGGCCCTGGCTGCACACACCAGGGTCCGCACCTCTCCTAGTGCCTGTCGCGCCGGGCAGAGGGGAGCTGGCGGTGACAGGCAGTCGTGCCCAGCTCGAGACTTACTCGGCTGCCAGCACTAAGCTGCAAGAGTTCGCCGGGCACACATAGAAGCTCTTTCCTTTGTTGGGACCATCGCGGACGCCAGTCTTGAGAAAGCAGACGGTTCCTGAGGAGAGAAGGTTGATAACAATTATGCCACGCTAGACTGACAGACTCCCGGAGGAGCCCCTAAAAGATGCGGGCCCCTTACCGTGCTCCGAGCACCTAAGCGCTTCCATGACCGCTCCAGTCTCCAATTCCAGCGAGCCGGGCCCCAACGCCTGCTTCCGCCTTTTACTCCGCCCTCCTCTCTCAGGAGCCAATCAGTACCCCGCTTCTGCAGCCTCAACCCCCATAATTCACCGCGCGTGGCCTTCACCCGCCGCCTTCGCGGGAACTCGGCGTTTGAACGGTGGGGCGTGGCTGCAGCTGGCGCGGCTCTTCCAGGTGGGGGTTTCCGCGTTAGGAAGCTTCGATGGGCTGTTGCCGGGAGGGGCAAGGGCAAGGCTGAGGCCCGGACGACTCCAGTTTATAGGTGAGACCTAGAGGCGGTCCTAGAGGGAACGTACGTTGCAGCTGCAGAGGGGAGCTCTGCAAGGAAGGCTCCCTTCTCCCGGAGGCCGACGGCGCCTGGAGCTTGGCGGTCGTCTCCGAGCCGGGGCCTGGCGCTCGGTCCCTGGGGAGGGTAGGCCCGGAGAAGCTGCCACCGCGGGAGGAGACTGTGAACCCCTCCAGGGCTGGGGCGAAGTGGGGTGCGGGCTACTACTGGGTGCGTCGTGGGGGACGCAGGCGCGAAGACTTCTGCAACACCCCCCAGTGATCCTTTAAGTGTGCGTGGAGCTTTAGACTTCGCAGGGTGCTCACACATAGACGTGTCTCTTGACTTGACGGCCTGGTGAGACGGGCATTATACGGAAGGTCCCGAGGTTCCCAGAAGTTTGACTCACCCAAGGTCACAGAATTAGTGAGTGGGTGATCCACCGACAGGTGCCCAGGGGGCTGCCCAGCTGCATCCTGTTGTGTACTGAATGTTCTCTAGGGCCTCTTGGTGCAGGAGCCCTGAGTTGTAAGAGTCCAAGTGGAAACAACAAGAGAGAAATAGATTACCTTTGGTGTACTCTGTGTATTTTGTATCGTCAGACTTTTTCTATTAGTATGCTTTTGCAATGTTAAAAAAATATTGAGAGGTGCCTGGGTGGTTCAGTTGGGAAGCCTCCTGACTCTTGATATTGGCTCAGATCACTATCTCATGGTTGGTGAGATGGAGCTCCGCCTGCGGTCCCTACCCCCCCCCCCTCGCCTCTCATTAGCGCAGAACCTACTTGGAATTGTTTCCCTCTCCCGCTGCCCCTCCCCTACTTGCGCACGCGCGTGCGCTCTCTCTCTCTGTCTCAAAACAAACTTTTAAAAAATCGAGAATGAAGTTAAGTAAAAGAAAGGGAACTGTATTTGAAATGGTAATCAGAACTATTAGTGAGCAGAAAGGGAGGAATTGAAATCAAGAGATGTATTGCAGTAGAGATGGATTCATATTACAGCTATTGAGGACCATATGCCGAGACATGTGGTGTGGCACATGCAACTGTTCTTATGGGACAGTTGGACAGAAACTCTGTAATGTCTAGGAAATCTAGGGTATATGATAAATGTAAATGTGGGGGGAGGGCAGAAGCTTCACAGGAAGGGAGACGGACCTGAGGTATCATTTATTAATGAAACAAGTACTTATTAAATAGCTTTTTGTGTGCCCAGTGTGAACTAGGTGCTTGAGAAAAATAAAACTCATTTTCACGCAAAGTTTGAAACAGTTTTTCTAACCACAGGGAGCTTAGTATATGAAGGAGACTGCATTAGCACATATTGAACGAACACTTAAATAATCAAGTAAAATGATATTCAATGTCAAGATGAGTGGAGTCAATAAACCGTGATTAATTTAATCATAGCCAAATTAAAGAAAAGGAGAATATTTCTTCCATAAATTTGGAATATGCCAGATCAAAATGTTTAAGCTCCAGACAGTTGATAACCATATTTATAAGAGTGAGAAAACAGATAAGGTTGTCCTTGGGTGAGAGGTGGCCATAATCCTGGCATAAACTGTAATGAATTCTACAATATATACTTTTCAAAATATATACATACATTAGTGCATGTGTATTAACTTTTATGCTTAGTTTATACATTTACTTTATATTCTAATTAGCCTGCAGACCCTGGAGAGAACGTGCTTCATCAACTTCTATTTTGAGTAAAGTTGAGAGTTTTAGTTTGTTTTCCTCTAAAGCTAATTTATTCAAAAGGAATGCCTAAGCTAAGTTCTAGGGCTAGGTGGCTTATTTTTATTTTATTTTATTTTAGCTTAGTTTAGTTTATTTTTATGAGTATAATTTATTGTCAAATTGGCTTACATACAACACCCAGTGCTCATCCCAACAAGTGCCCTTCTCAATGCCCATCACCCACGTTTCCCTCTCCCCCCCCCCCCCCATCCACCCTCAGTTCTCTGTATTTAAGAGTTTCTTGTGGTTTGCTTCCCTCCCTCTTTGTAACTATTTTTCCCCCTTTCCTTCCCCCCTGGTCTTCTGTTAAGTTTCTCAAGATCCACATATGAGTGAAAATATATAATATCTGTCTTTCTCTGAGTGACTTATTTCACTTAGCATAATACTCTCCAGTTCCATCCACGTTGCTGCAAATGGCAGAATTTCATCCTTTCTCATTGCCAAGTAGTATTCCATTGTATATATAAACCACATCTTCTTTATCCATTTGCCAGTTGATGGGCATTTAGGCTCTTCCCATAATTTGGCTATTGTTGAAAGTGCTGCCATAAACAATGGGGTACACTTGCCCCTATGCATCAGCACTCCTGTATCCTTTAAATTTTTTTTTTTTCAACGTTTTTTATTTATTTTTGGGACAGAGAGAGACAGAGCATGAACAGGGGAGGGGCAGAGAGAGAGGGAGACAAAGAATCGGAAACAGGCTCCAGGCTCCGAGCCATCAGCCCAGAGCCATCAGCCCAGAGCCTGATGCGGGGCTCGAACTCACGGACCGCGAGATCGTGACCTGGCTGAAGTCGGACGCTTAACCGACTGCGCCACCCAGGCGCCCCAGCACTCCTGTATCCTTTAGATAAATTCTTAGTAGTGCTATTGCTGGGTCATAGGGTAGTTCTATTTTTAATTTTTTGAGGAACCTCCACACTTTTTAGGAGTGGCAGCACCAGTTTGCATTCCCACCAGCAGTGCAAGAGGGTTCCTGTTTCTCCACATCCTCGCCAGCATCTTTTGTTAATTTTAGCCACTCTGACCTGTGTGAGGTGGTATCTCAGTGTGGCTTTGATTTGTATTTCCCTGATGATGAGTGACATTGAGCATCTTTTCATGTGTCTGTTGGCCACATGGATGTTTTCTTTGGAAAAATGTCTATTCACGTCTTCTGTAGGGCTAGATGATTTAAACTCACACGTTAATGATCCAGTAAATTCTTTCCCTATAGGGCTGGTCAGATGCAAAATGTATGATGGAATTGTTCTAAAATCAAATTGTGGTAATGACTGCGTAACTGTATACGTTTACCAAGGCTCGGACAACTATATATTAGGGAATTCTATGGTATCTAAGTTATCCCTCAATAAAGCTGTTTAAAAGCAAACAAAAAACTTAATTTATAAGCGATGCCAAAACATCCGCCTGGCAAATAAAAGCTAGGATCATCTCGACATTTTGACATCCTAGGGAAATATAATGGGTGATGGAGTTAAATAGTAGAAACTCTTAAGTTTCGGATGGTATGGATCCTTAGGCAGACTGGTTCGCTGGCCTATGCCATAACATCCCTTTGATGCAAACACTTATTTGAATTCTTGGGAAAATGAAAGAATTCTCTTTTCTCTGGTCACCATTGTGCCAGCTGGCATGTGTTAAACCTGTCAGTCACCTGTAAGATACTGGCAGAGAGAGGATCAGCTAGACGAGTCATCTCTTGACATCCTTGCCACTGTCTGTATTTTTTTTTTTTTAAATAATCGGTGATTCTAAGTTATTTGTAAAATTCCAGCTTCTGTGCAGACTTTGGCTTCACTCATCTTAATAATTAAATTGTTGGGGCGCCTGAGTGGCTCAGTCGGTTGGGTGACCGACTTTGGCTCAGGTCATGGTCTCATGGTTTGTGATTTCAAGCCCCGCATCAGGCTCTGGGCTGAGAGCACAGAGCCTGCTTGGGATTCTCTCTCTCCCCCTCTTTCTGCCCCTCCCCTGCTCATGTGTTCTCTCGCTTGCGTGCTCTCTCTCTCTCTCTCAAAAGTAAATAAACATTAAAATTAAAAAAAAAATAATTGTTCAAATGTGTTTTTCGAGTCGGCTGATAATTCTAAGAAACGTAGTTTGTTTTCTGAACTTGTATCTTTCTGGGTTTTTGCTTATTTCTTTGGGGTGGGGTGGGGAGAGGTAACTACTTTAAAACGTCAGATAAAGGATTTGTGCCCGTGAAGCACGTGGTCACGGGAGGAAACCCTCACTGTCACTGCAGAAGGGTGTTCGGAGATCAGTGATTTTACATGCATTTTCACACTTGGTTCTGACACCTACCTTGGCAGTGGGTGTTCTTTTATCCCCATTTTAAAGAGTAGGACACCAACGTTCAGGGTAGTTAGGAACTTACCCCAAGGTCATGCTCCTAACCACTGTCTTACAGAGCCTGTGCTTGAACTTTGGGACCAGATAGGGCCAGTAGATTACTCTTGTTCTGGCTCAAAGTCACAAAGTTGACACCAGGCAGATCAGGGGCTGGAAGCGATTTTTTGAGATTCCCAGTCCAATTCTTGCCACTACCGTATTTTTATGAGGTATAGATTATTCAGTGATTCATTCAGGGATTTAACCTACGCATAGCCAAGCTTCAGATATTTGTGATATGCCGACAGGGCTTGACAAATTCAAGATTAAAAAAGCAAAGCAAGTTGTGCCATCTTATAAATGACCACGAGGTGGCAGCCTACGAACATAAAAACCAAACACAAGTCCCTCCTGCTGTTTCATTTTTTTTGTTTGTTTAAGGATATGTAATGGTAATTCAATTTCCTCTCATTTTGTGCCTTTCAAATATATGACCATTTTAACCTTATCCTTTGACATAAGCACAGTCAGAATGATACTGTGCTAAAGATAAATATGGTTTATCATTTAAAAAGCCAAGAGAGGGGCACCTGGGTGGCTCAGTCTGTTAGGCGTCCGACTTCGGCTCAGGTCACGATCTCGCGGTCCGTGAGTTCGAGCCCCGCGTCAGGCTCTGGGCTGATGTCTCAGAGCCTGGAGCCTGCTTCCGATTCTGTGTCTTCCTCTCTCTCTGCCCCTCCCCCGTTCGTGCTCTGTCTCTCTCTGTCCCAAAAATAAATAAACGTTAAAAAAAAAAAATTAAATAAAAAATTAAAAAAATAAAAAGCCAAGAGACCTGGGGTGCCTGGGTGGCTCAGTTGGTTAAGCATCTGACTTTGGCTCAGGTCATGATCTCACGGTTCATGAGTTTGAGGCCCATGTCAGGCTCTGTGCTGACAGCTCAGAGCCTGGAGCCTGCTTCAGATTCTGTGTCTCCCTCTCTGCCCCTCCCCTGCTTGTTCCCTTTCTCTCTCTCTCTCTCTCTGTCTCTCAGAAATAAATAAAACATTAAAAAAATTTTTTTTTAGAAAAGCCAAAAGACCTTAGAAATTCTTTTGTTGCACCAATATTCTTTATTAGGGTCCAAATTTCACTGCTCTTAAAATATTGTCCCCAAACTGGTTCAAAGCATGCTCTCCTTCATCTACTTCCTTGTTGTGGTTTTTTGGTAAATGTACAATTCAGTACTTTTTTAGTAAACCTATAAAGTTGTGCAGCCATGACCACAATCCAGTTTTAGAACATTTCTGTTACCACCGCCCCCCAAATTTCCCTTGAACCTGTGTATAGCAATTCTCACTTACACCCCCAGCCTCAAGCAACAACCGATGTGCTTTCTGTCCATAAATTTCGTCTTTCTGGACATTTCATGTAAATGGAATATGCAACATGTAACAAATTGCCTGTCTTCTGTTCAGTAGCCTAATGCTTTTGAGTTTCCTCCATGTTGTAGCATGTATCCGTATTTCATTCTTTTTATTGCCAAAGAGTATCCTATTGTATTCATTCATCCGTTGATAAACATTTGGGTCGTTTTCCCTTTGGGGTTATTAAGAACAGTGTTGTCATGAACACTAACAAGCCTCTGTGTGGACAAAGTTTTCATTCCTCTCAGGTACATACCTGTGAGTGGAATTTCTGGTTGTGTATTAAGTTTATGTTTAAGTCTTTAAGAAATGGCCCAACTGTTTCCCAAAGTGGCTATGCTATCTTATTTTCTTATGGGCAGTGTATAAAGGTCCCAACTTCTGCACATCCTCACCAACACTTGTTACTGTCTGCCTTTTTTATGATACTGGTTCTCGTTGTGGTGAAGTGGTGTCTCCTCTGTGTTTTAATTTGCATTTCCTGATGACTCAACAGTTGAGCTCCTTTGCATGTGGTTGCTAACCATCATCTTCCGCTTTTTCAATGGTTTTGCAAGGCTTTTTCTTTTAAAGATCTGTATGGAACTTAAACTAAAACCTAAGTAAAAATGACATCAATTGTTATAAATCCAAGGACATCAAAGAGATAGTTCTGGTTTGTGATCATGGTAAGTAACACAATTGTATATACTTTTTTTTTTTTAATGTTTATTTATTTTTGAGAGAGACAGAACACAAGCAGGAAGGGGCAGAGAAAGAGGGAGACACAGAATCCCAAGCAGGCTCCAGGCTCCGAGCTGTCAGCGCAGAGCCCGACACGGGGCTTGAACCCACAAACTGTGAGAGGACGACCTGAGCCAAAGTCGGTCGCCCAACCGACTGAGCCACCCAGGCGCCCCAGCACAATTGTATATACACTATGATCATGGTCATGTGAAAAATACTTTTTAACTACAACAGACTGTTAACTTTTAAGAGTACATATCGTGTGGTTCCATTCCTATGGCTCTGAGAGGCTGGGTTAGGAGATGGGTCAGATTTTTATTTTTATTTTCTACAACTCTCATGTGTTACTCTTATTATTTAAAAAAAAAAAAAATCCCTGGGTGAGTCAGTGGGTTGGTTGAGCGTCCAACTTCAGTTCAGATCATGATCTCACAGTTCGTGAGTTCGAGCCCCATATCGGGCTCTGTGCTGACAGCTCGGAGCCTGGAACCTGCTTCAGATTCTGTCTCCCTCTCTCTCTCTACCCCTTCCTCTCTCTCTCTCTCTCTCTCTCTCTCTCTTTCTCTCTCTCAAGAATCAATAAACGTTAAAGGAAAAAAAAAAGAACTCATCCACCTTTTAAAAACATGAATTGGATTCTGTTGTTCTTTGCTTAAAAATGCTTCTGTGGCTTTCCATCGAATTTAGAAAAAAGCTGAAACCCTCATCCTGGCTCATGGGGGCCCCATGTGACTTTGGCCCTGTCCACTTCTCTCTCTCACCTTCTGCCATTCTCCTCCTCACCTTCTGCCTTCCAGCTGTCCTGACCTGCGCTCTTTGCCTCCCCGTGCCAGGCTTTGTCTTACCTTAAGGCCATTGTTCGGTTGTTCTTTTCTCTTTTCTTTTCTTTTTTCCCCTTTGCTTTCCTTTCCTTTCCTTTCCTTTCTTTTCCCACACTCAAAGAAGATTAATGTTAATATGCCAATCAGGGATAATTTTTCCATGAGCAAGATTGCCTGGCCTTATATTCCATATTTGGACAGAGCTAGACAGTTAACCAGTGGCCATAGCCCATGCTGAAGGGGAAAGGGTTTGATAACCCTCTGCCCATGCTCCCGTGTGGCTGGTTCTGAGTGGAACCAAAAATATGGAACACCTTGAGAATTTGTCATCCTTGCACAGGCGCTGTGCTAATCCTCTGCGTATCGTTGCAATTTTAGTATACGTGCTGCTGAAGCAAGCACTATGTTGTACTTTCAGCCTGACACGTTTCTTTAGATCTTCTTTTTTTTTTAACTTTTTTTCTTTTTAATGTTTATTCATTTTTAAGAGAGAAAGAGAGAACACGCCCGCACGAGTTGGGGAGGGGCAGAGAGAGAGGGAGACACAGAATCCGAAGCAGGCTCCAGGCTCTGAGCTGTCAGAACAGAGCCTGATGTGGGGCTCGAACTCATGAACCGTGAGATCATGACCTGAGCCGAAGTCGGACGCTTAACCGACTGAGCCACCCAGGCACCCTTTCCCTAGTTCTTTAAAAGCCTGGCCCCTAGGTCTTCAGGTCTCATCTGAAGTATCACCTCAGTGAGACTTTCCATGACTACTTAATCTAAAGAGGTCCTTCCTTGCTACTCCCTGCCTCCGCTCCCTGTTTGCTTTCTGCATAGCATTTAGTTTGCATGGTCTGTTTATTTGTTGTGTCCTCCGCATAGATTACATATGTAGGTGCCAAGAGAGACCACTTCTGTTTTGCTCACCATACTCAGTAAATATCTACTAAGTGAAATGAACTAAACTGTAGAGCGGAAGGGACTAAAGTCACCAAGTGTGCCTGCCTAATCCCCTCCACTTCATCCCTAATGGATTCAGCATGAGGACTTCAAGTGACAGCAAATTCTCTGTTAGGGTATCTCAAATTGCCAGTTAATTCTAATGTCTGTTGAGGAGAAATATGTCTTTCTGTCTGAAACTTCCACTTATTTGTAACCTGGAGTGACACATAATACACTTAATTCTTTTCAGTGTCACTTTCAAATATTTGAATATGGCTGTCTCATCCTCCCCACATCCTCAGCCTGCTCCACCGGCTGTGATCATTTCCCTCCCCTCCGGAACCCCTCACCAGCACTTTTCCATGAACGTTTGCTTAATCTGAGGCCTCTCAAACAGAATTCGGCATGAAGAATCCTGTGGGATAATTATCTCCTTTATTTGGGATACGACCATATATACATGCAATATAAGGCAACACAAAATTTCTCTCTGCTTTCTAACAAATATGTCACACTAGTTATTCACATCAAGTGTGCAATCAACCAGAACCACTGCTTTCGTTTTTCATGCATGAACTCGTGTCTCCCCTACCTGGTGCACCTAATTGCTTAAATTTAAACTCTGGATTCCAGCTTTCATCCTGCTAGTTTGGATCCATCTTTCTCACCTGTCTAGATCTCTTTGAATCTTGTTCCTGTCAGCTGACCTATTAGTGCTACCTCCTGACTGTGTGTGTCAGCCGACCACTTGACAAGCCCGCTCCCCTGGATTCCATCTGAGTTGCCATGAGAAATGCTAAACCGGGCAGAGCACTTGGGTATCATGTGCCCAAGGCACATGGGCCGGCCGCAGCTTCATGATTTGGGTATGGTTATTCGGTCAGGCACAGAGTCCCTGAAATGAAACGTTGCCCTTTCTTGCCTCGATGCCTCCCTGAAGCTCGTGCATACTCTGTCCCTGTCCCGATTTACCAGTCCACACGGCAGAGTAGATGAGAAAGTGAGGTTAATCTGGGTGATTTTTTTTCTTGGTGAGCAGCACAGGAAGCGGCCCAGAAGCTGCAGGGGGATGTGGTTCCTTGGGACAAGAGGCCCCTGTCTCACACCAGACTAATGATTCACTCAGTGACAGTCACACAGTCCCCTGTCTTTGCCTGACACCCGTCTGTCACTTCTCACTTCTTATCTAATCCTCCACCTCCCTCCGGGTCCTCTCTCCGGCTTCACCTGCATCGGGATGAAGGCGGGCCGGTGCGAGTTGAGGGATTTGCTCCAGCCGGACAATGAGAAGAAGGAGAGTTCATAACTCTTTTGAGGGAGAGCCGAGGCGGCCTTCCTGGGTAGCCCAGAGCATCCCCTTCAAAAGATGGAGCTCTTCTGAGCTCTTCACTTCCCCTTTAGAGCTTCCCCGCTTTCCTGGAAGCGGGGACTTCCACTTTCACTCGAAGCAGAAGTCTTCCATAGAGCAGACACAGCCTCCCCTCTGCAGTAGCCCCGGGGGGCCCAGTGAGGCCTGGCCCCAGTACCGTAGAGCTTAGCGCCCCTCCTGCCATCCGGAAGTTTCTTCCGGGAAGCAGGCAGCCTCCTTCTTTCTCCCAGTCCGTGGGGTTCCTTCAGAACCTACTGGTGCCTGGTGCTGCGGATGGGACCGACCCACCTAAGCCCCAGAGAAGAGCTTGGGTGGGGTTCTTCTTTCTGTGGGACCTTGGCTTTTATTTCTGCTTTCTCACTTTTATGCTAATTGCCTCATTCTTCCCTCCCCTTCCTCTTTCTCTCTTCCTGCTCCTGCTACCCCTCCTGCCAACCCTCAGGGTCTTCGTCTTCAGTCCCGGAGCTGGGAGACAGCATTAAGGACTGGCTGTGCAGGAGGACTCACCTGGGTTCTTTGCCTGCCTGCCCGGAGCTCTGCGTGCACGTCGAAGTCGTCCCTCTCCATCCTCACACTTTTCTCGAGGTGACATAATTCCTGCCACTTTCGTCGTTGCCTACGTCTGACAGAACAGCTGGAGCAGGGCTAAGTGGTAGGTGGGGACATTCTGTTCGCATGAGTGATTTTGTTTTTAAGCCGTACACCCTACCCAAGAGTGTGCACGTACAATAAAACATACCAGATAACTTACCGCATCTGAAACATGTTAACAGGCATGAAGAACACAGGTATGGAGCAAAGCACCGTCCAGTGCATTAATTACACTGTCAATTTCTTCTATGGACTGAACTGTGTCTCCCCGAATTCATATGATGAAGCTCAGTTTCCCAGTGTGATGGTATGTGGGGGTGGGGCTCCTGGGAGATAATTAGGTTTAGGTAAGGTCTTGAGGCTGAGGCCCTCATGAAGGGATTAGTGCCCTTATTAGAGATACCAGAGAGACTCTTCTTCTGTGTGTGTGTGTTTCTCTCTCTCTCTTTTCTCTCTCTCTGTCACATGAGGACATAGAGAGAAGTTGGCAGTCTACAAGCTGGGAAGCGGGTGCTTGCCAGTTGGCTGGCATCTTGATCTGGGACTTTTAGTCTCCAGAACCATGAGAAACTAAAGTTCTGTTGTGTAAGCCACCCAGTCTATGGCATTTTGTTACGGCAGCTCGAGCTGACTAAAACAAATTCCCAAGCTAAGTATTTGCTATCTACCATAACATTTGTTTTCCAGATGTGCCATTTGCACTCAAATCTGCATGCAAATTGAATTAGCTAATTAATACAGGTATACACTACCTCAGGATAGGAGTCTCCAGTGACTCCCTTCCCCATTAATTCCCATATATTTATATATCTTCACTTGGAACTCCTGGATTAAACTCCCTTGTCTCTTCATTTAACTGTAAAGCACTCAGACAATTTTGTCCGAATGTTCCTCTGTCCACATTTGCCTTGATATCCTCTTTCCTGAAACTTCATACTTATTCTTCCCAAAATTAGGCTCATGGGCGGTGGACCCAAACAATGATCCCATTTTGTAGCAAAGCCCATGCTTGGACCACATGTCTATACCCTGTTCTTTCCACAATCATGTTAAGAATTTAGAAGGCGAAATGCAGGTATCTGGTTTCCTTTTCCGGAGCAGAGACAATTAAAATGTCCAGCCTGTCGATTGATGCCCAACACTTATGAGTTCTGTCTCCTTTACGCGCCTGTCTCATTTAGCCCTCACAACAGACTCTGTGGAGTAGTGGGGATCCCCTCCCTGGAGGGACGAGGGCAGTGAGACAAAGAAAGACTAACTGGCAAAGATGATGGCCAGCGAAGGATGTCAGGGTTTCCCCGCAGGCAGTCTGAATCCAGAGGTCACCTTCCTGACTACTAAGAAACCCAGATGTATTCGTTGGGCGTCCCACCAAAAAGGAGCAAGAGGTCAAAGTGGAGAGCCCTAAGAGGGAGTATTTGGCAGCCTCAATTTTATCTTGCTGCAGCTTTCTTCTCACGGGGGCTCACGTGTTGGCTCTTCCTTTTGTGTGAAAGGATTACTAAATATCATAGTTGCCACTTAGCTTTCTATTGCCAGGTTGGGACGGCTCCTGGTTTACTGCTTCTGAGCGACCCAAACTGAATACTACCCTGAATACCTTCCCTCGATGAAGAAAAGTTTTGAGCAAGGAATTTGGACTGGAAACTTAGACTTTAGAATTTAGTACATGTACATTTGGACCTGACATTAGGTCCTAATACTGATCGGGTTTTTTCGCACAGCATCCCGATTTGTCAGTTCTGGGACTAGGAGGTATTTGGCCCACGTGTAGGAGTAAAGGCCATCCTGACATCAGCACCATTTTATTGGGGGGGGGGGTCATATCTTGGGTATTGAGAACAGAAGATCCTCGAACAATTCTTAGCCGCCAGCAGGGTGGTACCAATAGCTGCCGTGAGATTATTAAACAGTACGAAGATTCCCTACAGACAGACTCAAGAACTGGTAGCATTTGCCTTCAGTCATGGGAGACCATAACAAAAACACGCTCTCATGTGTTTATTTGGGCAGCATCCTGTGGTAGCACAGAGTAGCCATGCAATCAACACGCATGGGATTGAATGGACATCTGTGGGAACCAGGGCAAAGAGTGCAAAGGGGTCCCCTGTCCCCTGTCTAAATTTAGTCTTCCCTTTTTAGAGCAAACCGGATCCTAACATGTGACAAAGCAAACATCTGGCATTAGTTTTTCTGTCCCAATGGTGCTCCTGTTCTACCTTGTGTGTGCAGCTCTTTGCTCAGAATGAGATGGTGGCATCTTTATAAGTAGAGGAAGCACAGTGTGATAGAAAGGGTGTTGCTTTTGGAGTTCATGCATCTGGGCTCAAGGGCCAGCTCTTTTTGATACTTAAAGCATGATACTTAACTGCTTTCTCCTGGTTTATGGTTAGATCTCAGCTTCACAAGTTTGTTGTAAAGCTCTGGTGCTCCTAACCCATGATGGCGGCTCAACATAGTGAACATCAGCTCCCTTCTCCTTTCCTCCTAGAGGGAATGGATGATATCACTTATTTCTGCATTCCTAACTCCCAGCATATGTCTTGGCACATGCGGAATATCTGGAAATGTTTGTGGAACAAATAAAATCTTTTTTCCCACTGTATTAAAATCGTTCCCTCTGTGTTGGTCATCTAGTTGGTTCTCAAACACTTAAAAAAATTTTTTTGTGGGGCGCCTGGGTGGCTCAGTCAGTTAAGCTTCTGACTCTGTCCCAGGTCATGATCTCGTGGTTCATGAGTTTGAGCCCTGTGTTGGGCTCTGTGCTGACAGCTCGGAGCCTGGAGCCTGCTTCAGATTCTATGTCTCATTCTCTCTCTGCCCTCCCTGCCCCACCCCCCCAGCCAACTTGTGCTGTCTCTCTCTGTCTCTCAAAAATGAATAAACGTTAAAAAAAATTTAACTTAGGTGTAAGTTATTTACATACAGTTATTTCAGTTATATACTACTATATTTATATATTTATTAAGTTAAATATTAGATTATTTACATAAATTGCTAGGTCTTAAGAAAGCTTAGTAAATTTTTACGTAGGTATACATACACCCATGAAACCATCACCTAGATAAAGGTAAAAAACATTTCAGTTGCCCCAGAAGGTTCTTCCTGCTACTTCCCAGTCAATACTTCCCCTGCCAGAGGAAATGATTATGGTGACTTCTGTCCTCATAGATTCGTTTTGCCGGTTCTTGGATTTCAAATAAATGAATCTTATAGTGCATACCCTTTTGTGCCTGGCTTATTTCACTCAAAAAATGCTGTAATATTCATCCATGCCATCACATATACAGCAGTTTGTTCATTTTTATTATGTGTAGTATTCCACAATATATATAAACTATGCGTCCGTTCACCTACTGATGGACAGTGGGGTTGTTCCTAGTTTTTAGCAATGATGGATAAAGCTGTATTTTTGTTTATGTCTTTTGGTGGATAGAGCTGTTCCTTTCTCTCGGGTAAACGCCAGGAGTGGAGTTGCTAGGTCATAGGGCAGGTATATGTTTATCAAAAACTACCAAACTATTTTACAAAATAGTTGAACACACTTACACTGCCACCAGCACCATATTAAGTTCTGGTAACTTTAAATTCTTACCTGCGTTTGATATTTGGTATTGTCTTTAACATTTTAATCATCCGGGTATCTCGTGGTTGTTTTAATTTGTAGATTTCTGATGAGTGATGATGTTGAGCGTCTTTTCAGATGCTGTGGCCACGGGGCTGCACTATTCAGATCTCACTTCAAGGGAACCTTTTACAGGGAACATAGCTGACTGACAGCTTCCAGCAGCTAGATCATCATATCTGTCACGATGCTCTCACACTGAGGCCACATTTTCCCAGGAAATTTGCTGCTTCCAGTCAAAGACTAAGCAGGGCAGAGATACTAGACTTAGACCATTTCTGCCCAGTGGAGCCCTTCTCCAATAGCCAATCTTTGTTTAAGAGACTCCCATCAGCTTGGCCCAGATTACCTCAAAACTGCAGTGTCTAAAGTTCTTCCTACATCATCCGCCTTCCTTCCCTGATCCTTTTACAGATGTCAAACCTGCACCACAGTCCAGGGCTCTCCCCACTTTCTCCTGCCCCACCCCCCTTTTCCTTCATAGGCATTTCCCTCAGTAGACCCCTTGCATGTCTAATCCCATCTTGGCATGTGCTTCATGAAGCCTGAACTGACCGACGTGATTATTGACTGTTGATAATTGTCTTTTGTAAAACCCCTGTACAAGTCTTTTGTCTATTTTTAAGTTGAGCTTCATGCTCCTCCTTTTTAAAAAAAATTTATTTATGGGAGCGCCTGGGTGGCTCAGTCGATTAAGCATCTGACTTCGGCTCAGGTCATGATCTTGTGGCTTGTGGGTTGGAGCCTTGCGTCAGGCTCTGTGCTGACAGCTCAGAGCCTGGAGCCTGCTTCGGATTCTGTGTTTCCCTCTCTCTCTGCACCTCTCTGCTAACGTTCTGTCTCTCTGTCTCTCTCTCAAAAATAAACATTTAAACATTTTTTAAAAAATTATTTATAGGAGTTCTGTATATATATTTATAGGAGTTCTGTATATATTCTGTATAGGAGATATAAATTCTTTGTTAGATATGATTTGTGAATATTTTCCCTCCATCCATGGCTTGTGTATAATCACTTAATGATATCTTTGATGAATATTTTATTTTAGCGGTACCCAGTTTATTTTTTTCCTTTGTAGTATAAAATGTGAGGTAGGTGTCAAGGTTCTTTTTTTTTTTTCATATGAATATCCGATGGCATCAGCAGCTAGAAGAAACATGATTTCCCCACTGCAGTAGCACCTATAATGGAAATTAGGTGAATCTACATATGTATGTATATTTCTGGACTCCATTCTGTTCCATTGATTTCCTTGTTTATACTTGCACCTATAATATGCAGTTTTTAAATATATATACCATCACACTTTATTTTTAAAGTAATCTCCATGCCCAACATGGGGCTCAAACTCCTGGCCTTGAGATCAAGAGTCACATGCTCCATGGACCGAGCCAGCCAGATGCTCCTACAACACACTGTTGTAATTATTATAGTTTTATAGAATGTCCTGGAACTTGAGCTCATAATTCCTCCAACTTTTTCTTCTTAAATATTGTCTAGATTATTTATATTTTCATTTATTAGAATGAGCTCATCGATTTCTAAAATTGCCTGGGATTGGGATTAGGATTCCATTAAACCAGGGTTTCTTATCCTCAACGCTATTGAAATTTTGGGCTTTGCTGTGGGGAAAGGAGTCTGTCCTGTGCATTGCAGGAGATTTAGCAGCAACCCTGGCCGCTGCCCACTAAGTGCCGGTAGTAACCCCTCCCCCCACCCCAGGTGGTGCCACACAGGTCAAGGGGCGCCTGGGTGGCTCAGTGGGTTAAGCATCTGACTTAGGCTCAGACCATGATCTCATGGTTTGTGAGTTGGAGCTCCATGTTGGGCTCTGTGCTGACAGCTCTGAGCCTGGAACTGCTTCACGTTCTAGGTCTCCTGCTCTCTCTGCCTGCCCCCCACCCCTGCTCACGCACTGCCTCTCTCTGTCTCTCTCAAAAGTAAATAACATTAAAAAGATTATTTAAAAAAATGTGTCTGTAAATTGCCAAATGTCCTTTGGCAAGCACAACTGCCCTGCCCTCTCTCCCCGATTGATAACCACTGCATCAAATCTATGGAGCGATCTGGAGAAAATTGGCATCTTAACAGTATTGAGACTCTCCATCCACAAAAATGGATTATCTCTCCATTTAAAACTGAAGCACACACTTTCAACACCCTGTGCCATTGTGACCTTAAAGGCATAACGAATTCAGGTTTTCATTTACTGGTTATTTATGACATATGAACTTATACCTCCTCGCCAAAACCATCTCAGCAAATGGTTTAATGTGATAGTTATTCTTCTAGTCAAAATATCTCTATTTGGAAGTCAGAGCTGATCCAAAAGGAGCCTTGGATTTAAATATGACATAGTAGAAACTCCAAATGTCTAACAAGTAAATTAAACAAAAAAGCAAGCATCAAAAAGATAAGGTAAGGGTGTAGGTTCAAGCCCCACGTTGGTTGTACAGATTACTTAAAAATAAAGTCTTTAGGGGTGCCTGGGTGGCTCAGTTGGTTAAGCGTCAGACTTCAGCTCAGGTCATGATCTCACAGTTTGTGGGTTCGAGCCCCACATCAGGCTCTGTGCTGACAGCTAGAGCCTGGAGCCTGCTTCGGGTTCTGTGTCCCTCTCTGTCTCTCCCCCACGATGCTTGCTCTCTCTCTCTCTCTCTCTGTCTAAAATAAACATACATACATACATACATAAAATCTTTAAAAACACAAAAGATAAGGTAAATGGAAAGCCAATTAAATGAAAGGATACTACTCTCTCATCTCTACACTTATCAATAGAAAATTAATATTTATTAACCAGAAGAAGAATCTCATAACATGTCATTGTCTTTAACAAATATACATTAGCTACCTCTTTGAGCTTGCTGTAAGACTTGAAACTTTCTGACAGTTTGGTTCAGTCCACAAACCTCATAAAGCTGTTTTTATCCCTGTTACACAAATTAGAGGACAGTGGAGGTGGTGTCCTGAGGCTAGCGGTGTCATTTTGTCCTGGTACTGCCCCAGCCCTCACCCAACCCCTACCCATCATCTATGCTGCTCCTTTTTCAATTCTCCTGAAGGGAGCTGCCCCTTCCCTGCTAAATAACATTCAATGGCTCACCACTGTCCACCAAATAAAGGCCAAGTTCTTGTGCACGTTCAAGATCTTGTTTCCTATACATCTCAATAGACTATAAAGAACAAAAACAGCCTATTCATGCCTTTGTCACCTCCTTGTCGTCTCACCCCACACAGAGTAGGAATACCTCCGGAGTGATGCATTTTCCATCTCCAGTAGGAGTATGGCAGAGGATTCGAACTTCACAACTGTTTGGACTGGACACTGATCCAGAGGGCTTAGGATTATTCTTCAGTTAATCAGGTATATTACAGATACAGATACAACAGGTCAAATAAAATTTCCCAGGAACACAGGGCATGGCGGAGACAGAACACTAGCCACTAAAAAAGAGCAGGGTTGGAAAACTTTTCTTGTAAAGCGTCAGATAGTAAACATTCTAGGCATTGCGGGTCATATAGCCCCCCTGGCAGTGACTCACCACTGCAGTTTTATTGTGACAGCGGCCGGAGGTAATATGTAGGCAAACGGGAGTGGCTGTATTCGCACAAATCGTATTTTAAAAAACAGGTGGTGGGCAGCATTTGGCCTGTGGGCCATAGGTGGCCAACTCCTGAGACAGAGGGTTGTTCTGTTACCAAAGAGGGTTTGAAACACAAGATGCTGACGGGAAAACCAGGTGCTGACATAGAACGGAAAAGTTGAAATCAATGAACAAAAGTACAATTCTGTACTAAGTTTTAGACAGGAAAATGGAACAAGTACATAATTGGAAAAAGAAGAGGTTTCATGTAAAATGTCTCCTGAGTTAGGTGAAAAATTTTATTCAGTTCAAGAAAAGAGAAAAGATGACTTTGGGGCTTGGTTGCCTGAAAATTCCCCATGGGCCAAATGGAGCCGTGTGGCTTCTCTGGACATCTAACGTGCTGTATGAAAGCAGAGCATCCAGAAGATGCAAGGTGACGACCCCAGGGGATGGGGCGGGTCACCACTAGATCCCTCACCCCCATCTCTGCCAGACACTAGGAGGTGCTCACTGGGAAATAATCGTTCCCGTGCTCTACGCTGGGTGGTGCGGTTGGACATTTGAGTGTCTGCTCTGTGCAATGTCTGAGCCGGATTCAAACGTGAAAAAGTGCTGAGCTCCAAGCTTCTGAAAGGCGGGGCCCAGCTGAGGACAGAGGAAGAGAGATAAGGGGGAAGAGTAGCCCAGGCAGGGGACAGTACTAGAGTCTGCTGGGATTATCTGACGGGGCTCAATTCTGTTCTTTCTCTTCAAAATACCAATTAAACTCCAGGTTTCTGCCGGGGGCGGGGGGTGGGCAGGGGGCATCACACTTTCTAAGGAGTCATAACCTTAGCTTTGTTTTCTGAAAAATATGCCACCCTACCTGAGAGACAAGAGACAGATGTGTTGACACATTTAAGGAAACACTTGTAGTATTTCAAATGAGCCGATAAAGGGAGAGAAACGTAAGGAACCCATAGGCTACAGTGGGAGTTCTCAGAGCCCCGGTAATCCCCTGGCAAGGGAACTAATTATGTTTGCAGAAGACGTGTGTGCTTGATAAAATAATTAAAAATAAATTGCTCTCCTTGGACATGCAAATCGCCAAGTGTTAAAGCAACCCCATTGGTCACATAGATAATAAATAGATGCGTTTTCTCAAGTCTGTTAGGTGGCACTGATTGATTTCCAATTCTGGCTCCGATAGGGCCTGAGCAGCTTTTGAAACAAAGATGAGGAGACCTCAGGCCCAGTGGGAACAGTTATCATATCCTGGGGCCAGTTGTTAAAAGCTGTAAGCCATGACACTCCCCAACCCCAGCCCTCCTGACCTTTCCTGGGACTCTGAGGAACCAGACTTGACCCAGTGATCCCCCTGGGCTCCCAGCCCCTGCTGGAGAAGGAGGGGACAGGGGCCCTGTTACTCCTCCTCCCCCAAAGAACTACCACAACACTCTGTGCTACTACCCAGTGCTGTCAGGTCAAAGAAAATAAGACATTGGCTAAAAGCCAGGACCCAGATGGATCTTTTGGTGTGGGGAGGAAGGGGAGATATGAGGCCTTGGGGTTGACTGTCGTTAAAAAAAAAAAAAAAAAGTTTTTCCTAATGACCTAATAGTCTTATAGAGAAAAGAAGAAAAGGAGATGAGAGGTGAGGTGAGGAGAAAGAAAGAAAGACAGACAGACAGACAGAAAGAAAGAAAGAAAGAAAGAAAACAGAGAAAGCGAGGAAGGAAAGGAGGGAGGAAGAAAGAGGAAGCAGAAACTCAGACTACAAAATGCTTTATAATTTCTTCAAAGAACCCATCAATATTAATTAGGTACCGTCTACGCAGAGATTGTCCTTGAGTAGCATTTATAGATGGGATGGGGGCAAGACAGGATTTCTGCATTGAAGGAAGTCACATCCACATTGGGAAGTAGATCTGATGTCAATGAAGGGCATATTCCCAATTCCTTTTTGCCTTGCTGACATCAGGCCCCTTCCCACACCTCTTATTTGGGGGCAAAAGATTACCTAGAGCCAGTGTGACTGGACCACTCGGAATGCTTTCCTGGGAATCAGTGACATAGGGAGGAGAAAGCGGAGGGCAGCCTCACCCTGGGCTTCTCCATAGGATCGCAACTAATACCCAAGAGGCTGTGTGAGGGAGGTTCTCTCCTTACAGAAGGGGACCCTGAACCTCTGTGAGGTGCGGCAAATGAAACACAGGGTAAATCATCTAGCTCCTGGGAGAAGGCAAGGGGTAGATGACTTAACACACAAAGAAACCACATACACATTCCCTCTGATTCCTAGGTAACTTGCCCAAGGCCACACACACCAAGAAGGACACAATCAGGATTCATTCACACCAATGCTCAGTCCAATTCCAGAGCCCACACTTTTCCATAGGGCTGCAGACGGCTCTCAGGATTCAATGGTCTTCCTCTTCCCTCCAGGTGGTTACCCAGTCTCCAGCCCGTTTCAAATCCACCCAGAGAGTCTTTTCTTTCAGCGCATTTAGCTTCAGTGCCCGCAACCTCCTGGCTTTGTGGTACAAGCAGACGAGGGAAATGAGCAGAAGGATAAACAGAATGCAGGGGCAGGTGAATAGGAAATAGAGTAAAGGTGTTGATGAGCAGATCCTGGAGGGAAATGTGGGCTCTGCCATGAAAAGAACAATAAAGAAGATAATTAGTCTCCAGCTTACCTGCACTAATCAATGATAAACACTTGGGGGATTTATTGTTACAGGGAAATATATGTAAAAATAGTGGGGCCAAGTAGTGGTGGGCCCTTTAAATCGTATGTGGGCAGAGGAGTCCAGAATAGGGCTCTTCCAGCCTAGCTGCCCTCACCCAGCTTGTCCCAACCACTGGGCGGGGGGGTTCCAATGACCTACTTAAAACCAACAGCCGCGAAGAAAAATAAAACAAAAAAAGAAAACCTCTCCTTTAATCTTCTATCCTCAGAAAAGATATCTATAATTCAACCCTCGTTCTCAGCTCTGTTGCTGGTCCTGAATTTTTAACTGAGTTATTCCCACGGCTGCTGCTTAAGTGTGCGTACTCACATGGACATGCACGCGGCACACACACGTGCACGTGTGCACACTCACACAGTGCGCTGTTTTTACACAACAGCAACTACAGTGAGAAGCTCGGTCCGGACTCTCCTGTTGGGATCCCCCCACCCAGGCACCCTCCGTTTGGCTCCCCTCCTGTGTTGCCCTTACTGTTGCCTCCATCACGCACGCTCTCTTGCATCCTAATCCTCTGGGTCCTCCTGACCCAGCTCAGACAACACTTCCTCTCCTGGGTCCTCTACCTGCCTCGGGCACAGTCCTCTCCAATGCTCCTCTCACATACCCCCTGGTATAGACCACTTTTGTTCCTCCTTATCCATCTCCTTCATTCCACCACAGTTGAGTACGACTGATAGCCACTGATAGCGTCATTGGTTTCTGTGTCCCCTGCTATGCCCAGCACTTGCCTGACAACGTTGGCTGATCTGAATCGAACCGGACTGACTGCAACCACCTGGGCAAAGGCTACTATATAAAGGCAAGCTAAAGCACACGATCTTCCAGCAACTGCAGTCCGTGGCGGGGGTGGGGGGGGGGGCACTGTCAGCGCACAGACACGCCAGGCATGCACAAGCAGTCCCAAAGTGGCTCCTGGCCACACGGCCAGAGAGGCAAAGGGACAGGGCTGCAAACACCACAGGTTCCAGGAGGCAGTGCCTAACAACCTCCATGCACAAAGGCACATGCTCTTAGAGAGACACCAACCACTAAATGTAGTCTTCCGACGACATTTGTTTATGACAGGATATTTGAACTTGGGGCTTTTTGGAAAACTCTGATGCTAATAGTAGCTGTGCTTTTATTGGAAAATTGTAATGACATAAGCAAGTTCTTCTTCAGAGGTTAAGTTATAGGATTCATGGGATTATAGACTCTTAGAGATGTAAACGGCTTTGGAGGTCATTTCCACCAACTTCTACCGCAAGAATCCCATTTTTGGCATTGTTGATGCATTTGCACCTTGAAGAACGTCTCTTTGCTGGAAGTCAAGAAAGAGCCTTAAACATTTGTCCGGCTCCTGCCTTGTGAACTCCTGAAGGACAGGGCCCATGTCTTATGCATCTTTTTATCTTGTACAGCACTTTGTCCATAGGTCATCAATGGAAACCGATGGATGAATCAATTGCGTGAGTGCATTGCACACACAGAAACCCAGGGGTGGCTGTCGTCCTGTTACACAGAGTAAAGACCATCACTGAACATGAGGCTAGCTCTGAACAGGACTTGACGAGCTCAAGGAGTTTGCAGCTGGATTTTCTCTGGTCTCATGTATATTCTTCGCCCTCAAGTTGGTTTTGGTTTTTGAAAGGGTGGGCAATGATAAAGCTAGACTTTTAATTCATTATCACTCTCTCTCTCTATATCCTACCTGACCCCTCTCTCCAAGGCCCTGCTTGACTACAATAAATCTCCCCAGGTCTTATCTTAATATATCTGAAGGCATGTGGGTAGGAAGGAGGTAGAAATGGCAGTGCTGAAAGAGACCGGAGCTGTAGAAAACAGCGGAGAAGAGCACGGGCCTTGACACTTCACGCTATTCGTATGCACAGTAGCGACTGAGTACCTCTTCCATCTCGAAGGGAGCCAGGTTCACATTCTGGCTCTTCCACATACTGTTATTGACGTTGGACCAGTTACTTGCCCTCAATAACGCTTAGTTTCCTCATCGATCAAATGGGGATAATAATTTCTAGAGTCGTGATAAGATAATGAAGTATTTAACAGAGCGCTCAGCACATCTGTTGAGTCAGCAAGGAATAACTATCAGTACGCTGGTAGGAAAATCACAGGCAATGCTCTCCCAAGAGACCGGGTAGAAAACGGGGCTCAACCAGCTGGTTCTCCACACAGGCACCACAAGCTTGGCCACGTTCTTCCGCAGGCCCAGTCTCTCCCTCAAGTCTCTGGTCCCTCCGTCTCCGTGGCTGGGTGACGTTCCACTGAGAGTCAAATGATTACGTAGGAGACTCTGACTTCCCTTCCCTATCATGGGAGGCAGAGAATTGGGAAGTGAGAGTCCACCTCTGTGTCACCGTTGCTAGGACGGTGGTGCGATACTGAAGAGATTTGCACCAGCACGCAGAAGGTGAGAAGAAATCCGGTACTTGGCTTTTTTTCTCTTTTTCCCCTGAGACTCTAACCTTCAGCGTGAAGGGACTGCCAGAGGGTTTGGGTATCTTAATGGGGAGGAGACTGCTCTGTGTGGAGCAATCTGCCATCAAAGGATAGCACAGGCGCTCTTCACAGTGCCGAGTTGGCCAACAGCTAGCAACTGTCAGCTCCAATGCTTCTAAATTACCTCTCCTGGGAGGGCAGGGTTTGCTCTGGATCCCACAATCACCAGTCCCCACCATCTGCCTCTCACCCATATCTGGATTAGAATTAGCGACATCCCAAACCATTAAGGTTTGGCATTTTGAATCAATCCAAGTAAGTGCCCGATGCTCGAAGTACAAGGTCTGCAAGACAGAGCCAAAAGCGTAATGAGAACACTTCATCACGAGGCTTGGTTGATAACTTGCTCCCACCCACAGCCAAATACACCACGAGGAGCATTCCTTTTCCATATTACCTCAGAAGTACTGACTTCAGCAGAGGACAGATACCGGAGAGCGAGGGGGCTACCAATTCTGCCCCCACCCCAACCCAAATTCAGAAACGGACCATGCCAAGTGTGGCCACGGGAGAGAGTTGGCTCCCGCCAAGAAATGAAAGTAGGGTTCGGGAACCCAATACAAGCGCATCCCAGAATGAATGGTGCCTGACAGTATCCTGTTTCATCCCAACTGAAGACTCGCTTGCTCATTCTTTCATGAAGCACTTACTGAGTACTACGTGCCAGACTTTGTGGGAGGCACCGGGGTAGCATAGAAAAATGTTATGGTCTCTCCAGAAACTTCAGTGTGGTAGGGGCACATATCTCCTTTGAAGGGTCACTTTCTAAGTATATCCTTACCCACCTAGAAGCTGGGGAAGAGTAAAAAATACATAAGATGACAAGTAATCCAGTCCCCAGAAAGCCTTATAATCTTGCCTATTAATTAATTACAGAGAATTCTCTAGAATAAGACATTTATGTCTGGGGTCTGAGGGTGAGGTAGGAAGACTAAGGTATCTCTAGCCCCTGCCTTGGCTTAGTCATAGGTAAGGAAGTCAGATGGAGAAGCAAATACCAGGTCCATTCCATTCCCCCAGGGAGATGTGTCTTAACTTTTCTGTCTCCACTTGAGCCACGGCGCTCCACAGATTTATTAGGTAGTCCTAAACTAACCCACCCTGAAATTGCCACAGGGAGGTGGCAGAAAACCATCTAAGAAGTGGAGAGTTGGTAGCATGTTAGTCCCTGAGAAGGTAGCGGATAAGTTGGGAGGTGAAGGATTAGTAGGTGTTGACCAAAGGTGGGATGGAGGGGCACTGCAGTCAGCAGGTGGTATAGCATCATCATCTTCCTCTCCATGGCCTCTTTCCCCTCTAGAATTTTTTAAAGTGATCAAGTCCCTACCAGCTCCAAACCAAAACAGAACAAAGTAAAACTTCACTGACACCTCTTGCCACTTATCTTCTCTCTTACCTTTACATCAAAGCTCTTGAAAGTGTAATCTATATTTGATGTGTCCACTCTTTCACTGTGGTCTGCCTTTTCTCATTACTTCTCTGCAATTGCCCTGCAGTGTGAAATCCCATGGACACTTGCCCGTTCTTATCTTAATTGACCTCTTTACGATAGTTGAGTTTGTTGGCTTTCCCTTCCCTTTTGCTGTGCTCTCTGCTTTTGGTTTCTAGGATACCACCAAACCCTGGTTCTCCTCCTACCTCTTGGCTACTCCTTTCGTTCCCCTTCAGTCTCCTCTTCTGTACTTCCCTGATCAATAGTATCTCGGGGATGCATCGTTGGACACCATTATTGGCTATGAGTTGATGCCTACTAATCTACAGCTCTGGCAAAGATCTCTCTTGGAAATCCCCATGTCTATTGGGTAGAACTCTCTGGATAACTCACACATACTCCACACATCAATTCCAGCTCAACTTATTCAAAATTGAACTAATTTCTCCATCAGACCTTATATTACCTCATTTAGTGAATGTCCCCACTAACCACCCATGCTAGAAACTTCTTATTCATCCTTGATTCTCCCCTTCTGCCCATTCACCCTCCACATGCACCTAATCAGTCTCTAAATCCTGAAGATGATGCTGCCTAACACTGACTGCCTGCTTTTCTCTCATCCCTCATTAAAGCACTGCCTTAATTTGGACCTTCATCTTGTCTCACCTGGGTTCCTACTATCAATTTCAAATAGTGCTCTCTGCTCTGTGTCTGCCTCCCTTCCAACTCATCTTTAACAGGGCTCCCAGTGGGAGCTTCCTAAAATGCAAATCTCATGATGTCACTCCCCTGATTGAACTTCGCTGACACTCCATAAGGTTCATGACTCAGTTCACCTTCCTTAGCTACATATGTGGGATGAGTTTGAGATCCATACCCTCCCATCTCACTAGCTGCCTCTCTTACCCTTGCGCCACATTTTTTTTTAATAATTTTTTAATGTTTATTTATTTTTGAGAGAGAGATGAGTGGAGAGAGAGAGTGTCAGAGCATGAGTTGGGGAGGGGCAGAGAGAGAAGGAGACACAGCATCTGAAACAGGCTCCAGGCTCTGAGCTGTCAGCACAGAGCCCAATGAAAGGCTCGAGCCCATGAACCAGGAGATCACGACCCGAGCCAAAGTCGGACACTTAAACTAACTGAGCCGCCCAGGTGCCCCTGCCCTTGCACCACAGTTTTTATGATCATCTTGCCTAGCCTTTCCTTTCCCTAAAATATGTCCTCTTCCTTTTCATAGGCCCCATACTCTGGGGAGTTTCCCAGATCTCCTCCCCACCCAGCCCTTCACCCCAGCCCTGCCTCTGCTCCTTGTGCAGCACCCTAAAACTATTTCTTTGATGACACCTACCATTTTGGACTTTACTTCCCCAACAGAATCTGAACTCTTTGGGGGATGCCTGGGTGGCTCAGTTGGTTAAACATCCGACTCCTGGTTTCAGCTCAGGTCATGATCTCACGGTTCAGGAGTTTGAGCCCCACATCAGGGTCTGTGCTGACAGCACGGAGCCTGCTTGGGATTCTCTATCTCCTCCTTCTCTGCCTCCTTCCCCCACTCTCTCTCTCTCTCAAAAAATAAACATTAAAAAAAAAAGGAAAAAGAATCTGAGCTCTTTGGGAACAGACTCTGTAATACATGTTTTTGTGATCTCAGAAGCTCACATGGTTATTTATTGAACAACTTAAAATATTTTGTCATGGGGCGCCTGAGTGGCTCAGTAGGTTAAGCATCAGACTTCAGCTCTGGTCATGATCTCGCAGTTCGTGGGTTCAAGCCCCTTGTTGGCCTCTATGCTGACAGCCTAGAGCCTGCTTCGGATTCTGTGTCCCCTTCTCTGTCTGCCCCTCTCCCACTGTCTCTCTCTCTCCCTCTCTCTCAAAAACAAATAAACATTAAAAATAATAAAAGGAGTAAGAGGTATATATTAAAAATCTTTTGCATATATATAGATATAGATATATATAGACAGATATAGTATATACGTGTGTGTGTGTGTGTGTGTGTGTGTTGTCTGTGTGTGTGTATAGCATGTTTGGAGGCATAAGAGGAAAGAGAGTTAACATTTCTTGAGCACTTACAATATCCATGGACTATGCTAGCTACTTTACACACATTTGTATTACGATCCTCATTTTATGAGTAAAGCTGAGGCTCACAGTGGTTAAGGAACCAGGGTATGATTTCACAGCTCATAGGTGGCAGGGGGCTGTGATCCAAGCCTAGGCTTGTCTGATTCCAAACCCTGGGATTTCGCATCCCACACCCCCCCCCCACCACTGCCTCCCCAACTACCAGGAAAGAACAGCCAGGTAGAGGAAGCAAAATGCTGTAAGCAAGGATTTACTTGGGAACCCCCACTGTGTCTATAACAAAAACCCTCAGCTTATCATGGCACAGGTTTTCAAGCTTCTTCAACTGTAAAGAATACAAAGACCTCCCAACTTTTAATGTTTTCTTTCCAGAGTTTATCTTCTAAAAACCTTACACCTGACTTGTAAGGATTCTACAAAGATTAATATATATATATATATATATATATATATATATATATATATTGCTGTGTAGGATCCCATGTCTCTCAGAGGAGATGTGCTTTTTCATCACAGAATATATATTTATTACAGTTATTATCTATTTATTCTGCCACAAAAAGTACTGATTCTACAGAGCCTAGGGATTCCAGGGAGAAAACATGTATGGAATGTGCTCAGGTTGTGGGACTTCCCGTAATTGTTGGAATAGAAGAAAAATATCTTCTGGACACTGGGGAGAAAACTTCTGCTGAAGAACACTTGGGGGAGGAGGATGCTGGAGCCCTAGGGAGCAAGTCAGAGAACTCTGACTTCTGCTCTAGAAGCCTGGCTGGGGCGGGGACACAACTGTCCCTATTTTTGGGAAGTTGCCACCTATTCCCAGCACCGCTTTTTGCCCCCAGAGAGTGTCACCAAAGCTAGCTGGTGTTTCAGGAATGTTACCTAGAATTGATCCTTTTTACTCTTGCTGGTGTGGGGCACCAAGGTCACAGCTATGCATCTCCGGTGTCCCCTTCCCACTATTAAGTTCAGCTCACCTCTCGCCTTTTCCCTAAACCCCACCAGGAAGGAGCCGCTCAGGGGCATCTGGGTGGCTCAGTCGGTTAAGCATCCAACTTTGGCTCAGGTCATGATCATGTGGATTTGTGAGTTCAAGCCCCTCATCCGGATCCGTGCTGACAGCTCAGAGCCTGGAGCCTGTGTCAGATTCTGTGTCTCCCTCTCTCTCTGCCCCTCTTCCACTCTCTCCCTCTCCCTCCCTCTCTCTCTCTCTCTCTCAAAAATAAATAAGCATTAAAACAATTTACATAAAAAGGGAAAGAAAGAAAGAAAGAAAGAAAGAAAGAAAGAAGCAGCTCAGAGATGAGCTGGCCATATTAGCCAGCACACTGATCACCAGGGAAGATTTACTGGTCTGGCTGGAGAAATTTTTGCTTTCATTAACAAATGCTTAATGAATGCCTACTACATGCTTGGCACTGTACTGGCTGGAAGGTTGCCCTCTTCTTCACAGCCTCTTGCTCCACACCCCTCCTCAAGCTGTGCACTAGCTGAGTAGGTTGGCCTTCCCACGTGGACAATGGTCACTCTTGGGCCAAGGTCTTTAAGTAGCTGCCTTCCTCGCTGGACCCCATAAGCAAGCTCCACAGGGCATACTTCCTTCTCTGATGCCTTTCAAGCTGCAGTCAGGTGAGGCCCACCCACCACATGACTATCATTCTCAAAGCCCTGCTCATTTGTTGACCTATCGAGAGAGAAGAACATGGCACTTACTCATTAAGAAAAGTTTCGCTTTGGTTTGGAGGTGGGGAGCATGTAGAGGCAGTTGACTGCAGTGAGACCAAATGAAACATCCCATCACCAGGCCCCTATCCCTCATTCCAACTCCCTCTGCAGATCTGAGCATTCTGAGACTAGAGAACCAGCCAAGGGGTAAAGATGTCCGCTTCGAACATAATTTTGTTATTGAAAGGGATACGATGTGGATGGCTTTTTTGGTTCGGGAGGAGAAGGGGCGGGGGAAGCAGGTCAGATGCCCCTGACATTTCTGTGTCTGTGCCCAAAACCTTGCGTAGATCTCATCTGTCCAAATGAGAACTAGCAATCACTATTGACAGAAACTGCAAAGTCACTTTCTTTAGGGAATCTGTAAACTGCGTTCAGCAAAACGTAACTGGGAGGGAAACACAAGACGGGGCGGGGGACAAAGATTCTCCCGACCAGGGGCCGGGGCAGATTAACCCCTAGTTACCTGAAGGCAGCACCGTGAGCACCACATGCTGGGACTCATCTGATGCTCGGTTGACCCACGTGCCAGGGGTACCATGTGGCTCCCACTCTGTCACCTTGCACCAGTACAAACCAGCATCCTCCATTCTGACCCGATGAAGCTTCAGGACAAAGTCTGTAGGGGATGAGCGGTAACTGTACAGATGCCCCCCGAGCCCCTTGTCACCATACTCCATCAAGCCATCATGCCGAAGGTGTACCAGCATTTGCCTTCCTGAATGCTCCCCGTTGCGCAACCACATCACAGAGTACAGAGAAGCCGAGCTGCCAGAACTCTCCAGGCTGCAGCGGATGGCCACCTCTGTGTGCTCGGTAGCATTTTCTGTCCAGTACACTTTGGAGACGCGTACCTTGCTTCCTAGGAAATAAAATGGCAATAAGTTAGAGAAGAATCCAGATTTTTAGATTGGGTACTCCCTCTGAAAGATCTAGTTCTCACTGAGGAGATGCCATCTTAAACTCTTTAGATAACCAGGTCTCTCATCTTTAACGTTTTCCCTTGACTCCTGTCCTTCTTCAACGTGTGCTAGAACATTCTGTGCGATGAAGCAAACCAGCCATTTCCCTTCAGCCCTACCTCTTGTCTGCTGAAGGCCTGCCTCTGAAGCCACCCAGCTTCAGTGGGTGCTCTGCTCTGCTGTTTTACCTCTCCCTGGCCAACTCTTTCTTCTTCTGCCCAGATGGACCATCCAAAACTTCTGGCTCTTCCCTCAAGTCATTACTGCACCACTGCCCCTCATTCTTGGCAAATTACCTTCCTCCCATATACCCAGATATCATCTCAGTCCAAGATGCAGGGAAAGAGGAGGCTATCTGAGAGACTGAACATTTTTATACAAGTGTTAGAATACCACTCAAGGAAAGACGATTTAAATTACTGGATTAGACTAAGTCTTAAACAGATTTTGACCTTTACTTCTTAAAAATTTTCTCCTGGGGTGCCTGGGTGACTCAGTTGGTTAAGCATCTGGCTCTTAATTTTGGTTCAGGTCATATCTCATGGTTCGTGAGTTCGAGCCCCATGTCAGTCTCCGTGCTCATGGAGCCTGCTTGGGATTCTTTCTCTCTCCCTCTCTGTCTCTCTCTCTGTCTGTCTCTCTCTCTCTCTGCCCCTCCCCTGCCTCGCAAAATAAATAAATAAACTTAAGAAAAATTTTCCCCTCCTAACCTGCTGGTGAGAACTTCAAATGAAGACCAGAGCAGTTACTAACAAAGTAAACTATAGTATACGCTAAATTTTCAACTCTACTACAAACACATTTATTGATCAATCTTAAAAAATTTTTTTGAATGTTTATTTATTTTTGAGAGACACAGAGGGACAGAGCATGAGTGGGGCAGAGAGAGAGGGAAACACAGAATCTGAAGCAGGCTCCAGGCTCCGAGCTTTCAGCATAGAGCCCGACTCGGGGCTCCAACTCATGGACCATGAGATCATGACCTGAAACAAAGCTGGAAACTCAACCAACTGAGTCGCCCAGGCGTCCCATATCTTCCTCTAAAAGGATAACTTTGTCTGATCCTGGATTTTTGTTGTTGCCATATTTACTCTCTCCCTCCATTCATGGCAAAGTATGTGAAATATTAGTTTATCTGATTCTGTCTCTGCTTCCTCATCTCAAATTCCTCCCTACTTTAATGCAAACACCTTCTAATTCTATCCCATGCTCTGGCCAAGATCATTAGTATGGGCCTGATTTCCCAGCTCAAGACACTCTAGTTTTGTTGTCCGCTCTGTGGGTTTTATCACCGAAGTCCATTTTCTTCTTGAAATTCTCTCTTCTTTTGATTTCAGAGAACGTGTCTTTCCTGCAGTTCTGACCACTCCTTCTCAGTATCTCTCCCTGGGGCCTCTTAACTCACTCCCTGCCCTGGGGTACACAGCTGGCCACCCCCAGCCAGCCACACCTAACCCACAGATATGTTTTGTTTGACTCCCACAGTCTTTTTTAAAAATTTGGATTAGCTGTGTATAGTCTCCACCAAGAGATATCACCAAAAAGGATTTTAGGCGTTTCTTGATGTACTAAAAGATTGGGCAACACTGAGCCCACATTTCCGGATGGGAAGGGTTTGCTAGCTTGAGCCAAGGAACGGCTGCCTCCTTAAAGGCTGTGCAAACACTGTCAAGATTTGGCTTAGGCAACTGGGAGAAAGGGCTGCCAGCCACACAGATGGAGAATGCAGAAGTTTGCACGGGTCTTGTGGGATGGCAAGAATGATAATGAGGTTTGGGACGTGCTGCGTGTGAGGGTCTCAGGGGCATCCAAGCAGAAATGTACAACAGGCAGTTGGGAAGAAAGAGCCGGAGCTCAAGAGATCGGAGCGAAGTGTAAAGACTTTGCGCTATTTCATCGAAGGTGGTAGTTGAAACCAACACAGTATTTGAGAAGTTCTGGAGAGAGCAGAGAATAATGAGACAAAGGGGCCCAGGATCTGTCCCTGAGGAGCACCCACATTTACCAGGGAGAAGAAGGGCCTGAAGAACACAGAGAAGGGGAACCAGAGCAGCAAGAAAAGAGAGCCTTATGCTCCACTACTGTTTGGCTCCACTGCCCCCCCTACAGACCGTAAGCTCCTTAAGGCAAGAGCTGTGCCTTATTTCTCTTTGTATCTCTAACTGTCTAATACATAGTAACGTTTATTATAATCTTATTTGTGGGTGTACCATTGAAAATGCAATTTTAAGCACCAAACCAGACTAACTTCTTTGCATTGTGCTGTTGGATCTCAGCCAGTTCCCGAACCCTAGCCATGACATCTGTCTCATTTTAATCAACACTGGAGGTGACCAAACTGATACCAAGAGATCTAACCAACCCTGCCCACACTTCAACCGCAGTGCTCTTAGACCAGCGCATGTGGATGGAACTTCTATTACAGTTTTAAAGCTCTCCTGAGGAAGAGGAGACTCCCTCAGTAAGCATTCCGACAGTTAACTACTCTTATTTGCCGTATGTTTAGGCAGCCAAATGTTGAAAAGCAATTTCTCCACACATCCCTATAGAGTTGTACAGTTTCTGTTCACAGTGGGAGAAATATGCTTCATATTACTCTCTCTTTGCCAAATTACAGTAGAGCCCCACTGGAATGACACAGCTTGTTATTACAGAGATCTAGAGATATGATACCCTGGGTAGCTGCATAGAGCAGGCTGCCAGGCTGATAGGCAAACCAATCAAAGGGATCTTGTTCCCATCCAGACTCCTCAAAACCTCAGATTGACTCACCTTACGTGACTCCCACGTCCTCTGCTGGGCCACCAGGTCCTGCATTCATTGTGTAGGTGGCCACTATCCCTATGGCCCTGGGTCACCTTTCTACCTTCAACATAATCACTCCATTGAAGAGCTGCCCAAGAGAAGAAGGCCATCCTATAGAAAGCCATTGTGAGAATACACTCATGAGGTTTACCTGTGGGCCTGAGTTTCAATTCTGTCAGACCTGACTTCTTTTCTCCAAGCTTGTGCCAAGTGCCGTTTCTGGACAAGAACCATTCTTCCACAGCACAGTGGTATCTGCCCTGATCGCTGTCTTCCACATTCAGAATCTGTAGCTGAAACAAGTCCTGGGAAACTTTCTTGGGGTGGAATTTTTGTTTTCTCAGTAGGGAGTGAAATTCATCCCCATATTTTACAACATTGGTTTGGTCCATTTCCAGGATCCTCAGCCAGGTTGCATTCATGGAAATGGGAGAGAAGTACCAAATAACGGCTAACTGGAGGTCTCCAGTGGACTGGGACAAGATGCTACATTCTATGTTGGTGTTGGAGTTGATGAAGATCTCTTGGACTTGACTGGTTGAGTTCACTCTTAGCTTGCTCTCTAAATGAAAAGAATGGTGACAGTTACTTTTGTTTGTTACTTTGTTTTGTTTGTTACTTTGCTAGAAAATAGAATTTTAAGGCAGAAGGGACATTAGAGGCCAACTGGGACAATGTCTCCTCCATCCACTGGATGGGGGAATTTCCTCCCCAGCAGCCCCACTCACTGCCCATTGAGCCTCTGAACAGTTCCCCAACTGACAAACCAGTCCATTCCATCTTTGGACATCTCTGCCACTAGAGAATTCTTTCTGATATCAAGTTGAATCTTACCACTCCATACCTTCCAGCCACTGGTCCTGGTTCTACCCTTACCTGGATGAGTGGGATGGGAACATGGGGTGGGAGGAAGTGTCATATAGGAAACTAATCTCTTCCACATGATAATGCCTCATTATTGAAGCTTAGACATCTTCTCTTCTGCAGCATTTCATAAATCAAAGTGAGAGAAAGTGCCCCTATTAATGCTTTGTCTGTGTGCTCACTCTCCAGAGTACCCCCTGATTCACAGTTTGCCAAATGCCCTTGTTGGTATCTGCCCTTGAACTCAGGTAAACAAAAGCAAGTTGTACGTGGGGCTATTAACATTATATGTTTCTTTGCAGCCAGTCAACTGTAAGAATCTCATACAGATACATAGTCAACTACCCTTTTATTCCAGCAGCTTTTCTGCTCCGTCGGGAAGATGAATGCTAAAACCTGCCTTCCAAACCTTATTCTATCTAACCTCTTGCTGACATCACTGATTCTGCTTTTGTAACTGCTTCTTGAAGTTGCCAGTAGATCCCTTTATTCTTCCTTCAACAAACATTTATTAAGCACACACTGTGTTCTCTGTCAGACTATTCCCCACTCTGTGGCTACCTCCCTTCCGTGGGTTCACAGTCTAGAGGGAGACACTAGTACAGTCACAGAGGCTTAGGATTACAAGACTGTGTCACCCAAGAGTGACAGAGGTATGCAGAAGTCAGAGCACAGGGCACGACTACCTAACTCAAATATGGGAGTGTGGGGAGGCTTTCTGGAGAAGAGACCTCTAACCTAAGTCTTAAGGGTTAATAGGAATTAGTCTGATGGAGAAGAGGCTAAAGCGTTCCACACAAAATACATGACTTGAACAAAGACTGAAAGAGGGAGAGAACATAGAGTATTTGAGGGCCTGCAACTAGCTCAGTGTGGCTGGAGCTCAAATTCAAGATGGAAAGTAGAAGATGAGTCAATCGACAAGGAGATCATTACTAGTACAAAAGATGTCACTCAGCAGCAGAGAGAATGACCACTACCATGTCTGAGCATCCACTCCACGCATCGGCACTGTACTAGGCACATTATCTATGTGTCACCACCTTTAACGTGCGCATCTTTAAAGAGCAACTTATGGATGAAGTACCTAGACTTGGATGGATTGTGTGACTTGTCCACAGCTATGCTGCTGTCTGGTGCCTGTCAGATTGAAATGACTTCAAAGTCTCTTGAACACTCTGCCTTAAAAGAATGCAAGCCATAAAAGAAGATGCATGACCCAGCAGAACTTTGCCCAGGTTGTGTCATACTTTTTACCTCTGTTCTTTTACCAGCTGACAAGGTAAATTATATTTGACTATAATCATATCCTCTCTCTTATACATTAATTTGGTAAAATAAGAGGATAAATGTATTCTAATGGAATTTACGTTATCCATACCACTAATGGAGACATTCCAAACATTTAATGACCCATGAGGCATGGGCAGTGACCAATCCAAAAGAATGCCTCCCCCAGCTCTAGGAGCTGGCCTTAGAGGCCCCCTGTTGTGCCACATGGTACCTTGCAGGTGCTGGGAACTTATGGGAAGGGGGGAAGGGGCATGGAGCCACAGTTATTATTAGTCAGTGTGGAAGTCTGTCAATGTTTTAACAATCAGTATGGCCATCCCATGCACATTAACTCAATGTCAACCTGGATATTGGTTCTCTGTGGTGCTAACTTATACAGTAAGAACATGGGGAGAAGGTATTTTATGTTTTAATTCTACAAACTTACCCAACATGGGAGAAATGTGTTGGTTTGTTTTTAAAGCATGGATCAATTTCAGGTGGTGTTTACCTGGCAAAGTGATGGCTATCATCAGCGAGTGAGAGACGGCAGAAGCCCTCGGGGGGCCGCTCGTGTCTGGGGAATTTCTGGCGTAAACTTCTACTTGACACCGATAAACTCCTGCTTCTTCCTCCGTGGCATCGTGGATTAGGAGTTGAGAGTAAAATGAGGACTGCAAAAGCTTTGTCTTCTTTTGGAACTGAGATAGGAAATCCCCCCACTCAATAGTGCCGTTCCAGGCGATTCGCACAAGCAGATAAAAGACCCGAGATCTTGCTGGCTGGAACTGCCACGTCACAGTGAGTGGCACCCTGAGGTGGGAGAAGTCAGCCTCCACTATGCAGGACAGGCCAAAGGTGTTGGTTAATGTCACTTGGGGTTGACGGCTCATCAGCTTAACCTGTAAACTCGACTCTGTGGGCAGAAATAGATGGGAAACAGGATTTCTAATATGCTTATCAAATCAAAGCCTTCCTATTCACCTATTCACACAGAGCCATGCATTTGTACATCGGGAGAATCAAATATTTGGAGGTAAAAGTTGTACAGAGTACAACCTCAGAGTACAGCCTGTCCTGAAATCTGTCCTCAGATTTCCAAAGCTGACCCTCTTCTGAGAGTGTTCTCAGTAGTGACAACAAACAGGCAGTGTCTCTCCAGCCCGCTGCTTAGACAGCTGCTACGGAGTGGGTGGAGCACTCCCCAGCCCAGTGGCTGGCCTCCTTCCCTTATTTCCACTCACAGGCTCAGTGTCACTGTTGGGAACATGCTAGAAGACTCTGCAACACAGGGCCACAGCTGTCAAAAGCCCGAATGTATGAGGCTCAGCTCCACTGGCCATGTGTCCTCTGTAAGTCTACTCCAGGTCATAGGCTTTTGTTTTTAGCTGTGAATAATAGCCTGCAAGGGGCACCCTACAGATGATCTTCGTAAAGATGAGGAAACTTTAGAGAGTAGTTGATGGACATGGCAGCCAGAAACGATGCTCCGTGTCCTGGGGTGTACGTGCCCTAACTGGGGGGTTCAGGGTGACACACAATCAAACTCTACTGCGTCGCACTGCAGAGGAAGGTACCGACGACCCGCAAGCTCAGAAAAGGATTTCTTGGACACTTACCCAGAGATGTGATGGTGACCGACAACTTCTGAGTCCAGCTCTGACCTCTGGCCTGGTTCTGGGCGCTCTCAGACACTCGGCACTCGTATATACCACTGTCCGTAATGGTGGTGGAGGCGATCTCCAGCTGGAAAGTGGCCCAGTCCGTTTTCTCCAGCCTTGTGTTGCCGTGGTTATTGAGTTCCTTGTAGGGGGCGCCTAGCTGCACCGTGCCATCCCGCCCCATGCCAGCCACGAACTCTGGCTGCGTCTGGCCCTGTGGGAGGCGCCACCATTCCACAGACAGGGGACTCTCGGTTCCATTGGCCTTGCAGAGAAGGGTTAATACCTCTCCTTCCCACACTGCTTGCTGCTTGCTCTTGGTAGATAAGGCCACGTTTCTTGCTGTGGATTACAGATTTGAGAGGAAAAAAAGGGTTTCAAGTAAATGAAAACGTTTCGAAAACACAGTGACATCTCTTTAATTAGGATTTGACTCGTTTTGTGACCAATCAGATCAGGCCATGTAGTCCTGGACCACCCTCAGAAAAGAGATTGGCTAAACACTTAAATAGTGGGCACAAGACAATAGAAAGAATATCAGGAGAACTTATTTACACTTAAACAATTTATAATTTGCCCTCGTTTTTAGTGATTTGTTAAATCAGCCCTTCATTAAGAACATCTAGTTGGGAAAACATCTGGTAATATTTTCTTAGATTAATTAGGGTGGGTATATGAGCCTGAAAGTAACAAAGCTGTGTTTATTTAAATTTCTAGTTTTTTGGAATTTTGTGTTTCACAGTTCAAAATGACATTCCTCTCCCTACTTATCTTTCCCTAATTAGTATGTGTTTTGAACAGGGAACGAGTGTTGGTAATTAGATTTCTGTTCAAATTACTGCTATTAGGGGTGCCTGGCTCACTCGGTCCATGGAGCATGTGACTCTTGATCTCCGGGTCATGAGTTCAAGCCCCACACTGGTTGCAGAGTTTATTGAAAAAAAAACAAAAACAAAACAAGAACAACAGGATAAACAGAATACTACCATTAAAAGCAATTACTTGGGAGAAAATACACATATATAGATTTCTCTTTTTCAAATCATATATTCATATAGCTAGAGATATATTAATGGTTTGATTGAGGGAAGATCCTTCTTACAGCTGAACTACAATGTTAAACTGCAAATATACGTCTGGCTCCCAGAAATTCAAGACACGTGGAAATGCAAACATTCGGATGCGTCCTGGGCAAGGTTTTGTCCTGGGTGCTGTGTGGGCAAGGCAAAGACATCTCAGTAGCTCATACATCCCAGGCTTAAGGCCGAAGCCCTGGGAGTCAGAGTTATCCTGGGCAACACACTGTCCTCCCTGAGCCTCGATTTTCTTTCCTGCAAATACAAAGGTAATAATCGCACCCACCTTATGGCATTGTTGGGAGGACAAAAAGTGGTACATGCTTAAGGGCTTAGCCTGCCGGCAAGGGGAAGCTAATAGCTTTGGCTGTAATGATAGGTGCTTAGTGAAAGTGGGGTGGTTCAAAGACAAAAGAGAAACAAACAAAATAGAATTGGGATGAGAAATTTAAATAGGATCTAAGTGAATTTGCAAATTGTTCTTCCCTGCTGAGGAAGGAGTTTAGTCTTCTCCTGCTTTATATATATATATATATATATATATATATATATACATATATGTATATGTACATATATATGTATGTATACGTATGTGTATATGTATGTATATGTATGTTACAAAGGCAGAATGAAGGTTGATATCCACAAATAAATTTAATATATGTATTTAATATTTTAATATAATTAATAATACTATTGATTCTTATTTCAATAATATTTTATATATATTATATATTATATCACATATATGCAAGCCTGCTTCCAAATTTTGGGTGTTAGAGGCAGGATTATACTTAGAGTCATTTTCAAGTTAAAAATAGACTCTTAACTGAAGCTTAGAAAGTAAAGAGGAAATTATTACTCATAATCTCACTACTCTAATATAACCATTATGATTAGCTTCAACTAACATCAATTTTTTTAAGAAAAGATGAGGTGTCCTTAACTCATTACAGTCATTACTGCCTCTTGGTAAGAAGTAATAAACTTATCAAGTGTGTGTAAGTTACAGATTCACAGTGGTAGCGAGTACCCCCTTCTGTTTAAAATATTCATAGAATGATAAGACTCTGCTCATACTTTGGTTTGATTTTCAAAACTGTGAATGCTCAACAGGATCCTTAATAAATTTGCTAACAATTTTTTTCTGTTTCTGCACACTGGGCCCAGTTTGGATTCCAGCCTGTACAAAGAACTATTTTTTGCTTTGGAAGACCACCCTACTGATGGGCTTAGGATCTGGGCACCCTTTGGCACAAATTCCCACATGTGGAATTTAAGAAAGCTTTACCGATATGTTTCAGCAGTGACTGAGATGCGTGAAACAGAGACCTAGACCTGTGTAAGTATGTAAGCCCGCCCACCTAGTTCTTCCTGAATCCTAGAAAGTTTGACCAAATGTTTAGCATGAAAACTAACACCAACACGCTTCCTGGCTTGCCACTCTAGGCCAAAGCTTGTGATCTTCATTGCTAGCAAATGGGGTGACGGAGAAAAGCATGAAAGGGAAATGTGTCCATCTTTGGAGATGCCTCCAAGGAACCAGTGAGACAAGGGTATCTTTATTTTTTGTTGGGTTGTGTTTTGTGCTCTTGGGCAATTAGTCTTTCCAGACTTAGAATATAATACCCAGCCCGGAGCATCCTAATGTTAGTTGTAGATTTGTCTGTTTTCTCTTCACACAAAAAGCACTGACTGCTCAACCATGTTTCAGGTCACCCAACCTTCATGAACCAAACAAGGCCTAAGTGGCCTTCCACTTTCATGCGTACAGATACTCAAAGTGGTTTGGACAGGCACGTCACATTACAGCAAAATGCAGGGGACGACATCTGCCTGCTATCATTTACCTCTTCATTTCTTAGTCTGAGTCATGCTTTGATGTGGCATTAAGATGCACTATCATCCTGTGTATCAGGTTAAGATAACAGAGGATTGACCAAAGGTACCTGAAAGGTGTTTGGGGGGGTGGGTTGAGGAGCATAATGTACGTGTGCATTCCCCAGGAAGGAGGCCAAGTGTCATTTTTCCCTCTTCACACACTCACATCACACAGACAACGATAGAAGACAGAGGGTTTCATTGATACAGGTGTTCCCTGCTTAAAGAAAAACCCAAGGTGCAAAAATTAGGACTAACAGCGGACAGAATCAAAGAATCGAAGACCTAAGACAGCAAGAAGAGGCTTCAGGACAATCTAATTGTGTGTCTTTCACGCCACCTCAAAGTGATCCGACTGACACCTGCCTCTGCAGGAGAAGTCCTCTGTGTCCGTGAAGTCATACTGTACTCACAAAGGAGGGAAGCTGAGAACGGCCCCGTCATGTGTGGCCCTGACTTCACATACCTGCTGGCATCCTCAGATGCACGCGGCTGTCCGGTGACTGCTTTCTCTGAAGCACATCCCAGGAGTCCACCTGATTTCTTACCACCTCTTCCACGGCACATGTGTAGGCCCCTTCATCCTCGGGGCCCATGGAAAAGATCTTGAGAGAGAAAACCTTGGGGTTTAACTTTGAAACCTGGAGCTGTCCTTGACTTGCTCTCTCTCTGTAGTCTCTCTTGAGGTCCAGAACACCACTAGCATTGATGCGGGCCACCTCGTTACCATTGAAGAGCCAGATGCCCTGAAGCTGTGGGTCCTGGCCACTGCCTACGACCAGGCAAACCAGTTCTAAGGGTTTCCCTGCTGTAAACGTGCTCTGGGTGGTAATGTTGACTTGAAAATCTCTCACTAGGAAACAAAAGCAAAGCAGATATTTAGAGAAGTCACAGCATCTGTCCTTTCAGTACCGCAGGGAGATAATACCTCCTGTAAGGATCCACAAGGATTGAATTTCATGTGGGAGTTTAGCTCCAAAGAGCAGGTCAGCCAAAGAAATGCCTAGAAGCAAAGATGCCCTTGACTATTCCTTAAATCATTCAGAAAGAACAGCATACATAGCTTTCTGAATGCAATCCTATTAAGCAAAACGTATGCATAGAAATATAAAGTATACAGTAATGTATCTTTTTTTAATAAAAAATATATAACATCTTATGGTATGTTGAATCGCTATAAATTGGGATTTTTTTTTGGCTGAGAATATCCAGTGGAATTTTCTTAAGTTAAAGCACATGTGATGTATGACTAGTCTGCAGTTAACATAATCCCTAACCATGAAAAACTGAAAGTTTTTCCTAAGACTGGGAAAAGGCAAAGATGCCCACTCTCACCACTTCTATCCAACATAGTACTGGAAGCCTTACCCAGAGAAATTAGTCAGGGTAAAAAAAATAAAGTAAAAATGAAGTAAAATCATCCATTTGCAGATGACGTGGTCTTATATATAGAAACCCCAAAAGACTCCACCAAAAAACTATTAAAATGAATAGTTTCAGTAAAGTTGCAGGATACAAAATGAACATACAAAAAAAATCAGTTGCATTTCTATACACTAACAACAAAGTACGGCGAAACAACAAAGTACAGATAGCGAGTAACTTGTTCTGTGAGTGTTCCGCATGACGAGCAAACATTTCTAATAAATTTTAACTTGATAAACGAGCGATGTCTTGCAATATGAGTAGTACGTGACATCAAACGTCACATGATCACAACTGAGCCAATGGTTCTTCTCTTTCTCTCTCTTTTGCTGTGGGATTGTGGGTGATCGTCTCCCATGCTCAGATGCTCAGTCTCACACCGTGGTGTTTGGCAGAAGTCAGTGATTTTTCAGAACGTTGGAAGGTGCCCACAACTGGCACCAGTGTATTTTTGTCACTTCAAAGTGCCTATGGATAGTCCTTTGATTTCCAGACAAGAGTAAGCTTAGAAATGCTTTGCTCATTCTATGAATTCTATATGTCAGGCTGTCTGCACATATAGACCCTTTCCTCTGCTGCCTTATTGCCAATTACATTAAATACAGTATATGACAAGAGTTTATTGATACTATACCGTAATCAACATCTGTTCGTGATAGTGAAAGTCACCCTTCACAATAACCCTCTTCTCTCTTGTTTCCCTCACACCAGCCATGAAGATTTTCAAAGGTTAAGTACAGGTTAACTTGTTTATTTTTCTTTATATTTTTGTATTTTCTTTATTATTTTATATTATATTACAGTATTGTAATCATTTTTATGTGAACATTTTTGGGTTGTGGAACAAATCATCTGAGTTTCCATTATTTCTTATGAGGAAATCCACTTTGATATACAAGTGCTTTGGATTACCAGCATGTTTCTGGAACGATTTATGCTCTCAAACCAAGGTTTTACTGTACTGGAAAAAGACATTAAGAAAACAATTTCTACAGATGGACAACAGGCACGTGAAAAGATGTTCAGCATCACTCATCATCAGGCAAGTGCAAATCAAAACCACAATGAGATATTAGTTCATCCCTGTTAGAATGGCTATTTTCAAAAGGACAGGAAATAACATGTGCTGGAGAAGATGCGGTGACAAGGGAACGCTTTTACACTGATGTTAGGAATGTAAATCGGTGCCACCAATATTGAAAACAGTATAGAGATTTCTCAAAAAATTAAAAATAGAATTACCTTATGATGCAGCTATTCCTCTTCTGGGTATTTATTCAAAGAATACAAAAACACCAAGAAGATATATGTACCCTTATGTTCATTGCAGCATTATTTATAATAGTTAAGATACAGAAACAACCTAAGTGTCCATCAGTGGATGAATGGATAAAGAAAATGTGGTACACACACACACACACACACACACAGAAGAATACTACTTAGCCATAAAAAAGAAAGAAATCTTGCCATTTCCAACCACATGGATGGACCCTGAGGGTATTATTTGAAGTGAAATAAATCAGGCAGAGAAAGACAAATACCATATGATTTCACTTATATGTGGACTCTAAAAACCAAAACAAATGAACAAACAAAATAAAAATGAGCTCACAGATACAGAGAACAGATTTGTGGTTGCCAGAGGGGAAGGGGGTTGGAGAGTGGGCAAAATGGGTGAAGGGGTTCAATTGTATGCTGATGGATTGTAACTAGACTTATGGTGGTGATCCCTTGTAGTGTATACAAACATCGAATTCTAATGTTGCACACCTGCAACTTAATGTCATATACTAATTTTATCTCAATTTAAAAAAAGCTCATTTACAATAGTCGAAAAGAAGAAAAGAAGAAAATACTCAGGAATAAATTTAACCAAGGAGGCGAAAGACATTTGCACTGAAAGCTACAAAATATGGATTGAAGAAAGTAGAGAAGATGCAAATAAAGGGAAAGATATTCTGGGTTCATGGGTTGGAAAAGTGAAAGCAAGTATTGGTGAGGATGCGGAGATCAACTGATGAATGGATAAAGAAGATGTGGTTTCTCTATACAATGGAATACTACTTGGCAATGAGAAAGAATGAAATCTGGCCATTTGTAGCAACGTGGATGGGACTGGAGGGTATTATGCTAAGTGAAATAAGTCAGGCAGAGAAAGACAGATACCATATGTTTTCACTCATATGTGGATTCTGAGAAACTGAACAGAAGACCATGGGGGAAGGGAAGGAGAAAAAATAGCTACAAACAGAGAGGGAGGGAGACAAACCACAAGAGACTATTAAATACAGAGAACAAACTAAGGGTGGATGGGAGGGGTGGGGGAGAGGGGAAAGTGGGTGATGGGCATTGAGAAGGGCACTCGTTGGGATGAGCACTGGGTGTTGTATGGAAACCAATCTGACAATAAATTTCATTAAAAAAAAAAGGATGTGGAGGCAAGGGAATGTAATATTGGTGGGAATGTAACATTATAGAAACAGTGTGGAGGTGCCTCAAAAATTAAAAACAGACCTATCATATAATCCCAGTGATCCCACTTCTGGGTGTAGTATCCAAAGGAAATGAAGTCAGTATCTCAAAGAGAGATCTGCATTCCCATGTTTATTATGCATGGTAACAAAGATAATGGAGTCAACCTAAGTACCCACTGATGGATGGATGAATGAAGAAAATGTGGTATATATACACACTGAAATATTACGCAGCCCTGAGAGAAAAGGAAGTCCTGTCATTTTCAATACCACGGATCAACCTGGAGGATATTAGGCTAAGTGAAATAAGCCAGACACAGAAGGACAAAGACTGCGGGAACTCGCTTGTATGTGGCATCTAAAACTGCCGAACTCATAAAAGCAGAGAGTAGAATGGTAGTCGCCAGGATCTGGGGGAGGGGATGGAAGAGGGAGATTTTGATCAAAGGGGACAAAGTTTCCATTGTGTGAGATAAGTTTTATAGATCTAATGTATAGCAAGTGACTACAGTTAATAACACCGTGTTGCATACTTGAAATCTGCTGAGAACAGAGATCTTAAGGGTTCGCACCATACACACATGCACACACACCCCCCACCCCCCCACCTCCCCCACACACACTACACACAGAAAGTAACTATGTGAGATAATGGATATGTTAATTAGCCTGACTGTGGTAATGGTTTCAAAATGCATGTCTATCAAAACATCATGTACACCTTGATGGGGGGTGGAAGGGAGGGGAGGGTGGGTGATGGGTATTGAGGAGGGCACCTGCTGGGATGAGCACTGGATGTTGTATGGAAACCAATTTGACAATAAATTTCAAATGAAAAAAAACCATCATGCACACCTTAAATATATACAATTTTTGTCAACATAAATAAAGACTTTTATATAAAAAGTTCTCAGAGAGAAAAAGCACCCATGATGTGCCCTCACAGAACTCACTGAGTATAACTTGGACACTCAAGGCCAAAGACAATTTTTTTAATGAAACAGAATAACACTTTTCCTAAAAAAAAAAAAAAAAAAAAAAGAAGGAACTTCCAATGATCCGCCGTTGGATCACTGCTTTTAGCATGTATATATATAGTTTTCACAAACTCTTCCTATTGGACCATAGCCTATGTAGAGAAACCAGGAATCACAGCTGAGGCTTCCTGCTTGCTTTGATGAAAACACCAATGGATCATGAAGAGGGACACCATCCCAAGTAGGAAATGGTGTCAGGTGGGAGGAAAGCCTGGCCGTGACGAAGAAAGCCTCCACCGTGGAAGCGGGCTACTCTGGGGCCCGGGTATCTGTGGTGCAGGATCACTGGAGAAACACACCAGCTCAACTTCTTACCAGTATTTAGCCTGTTTGAGGCTCAGGTTCCTTGTTTTAAAAATGGGGAGATGACTAGCTGCCCTATAGGGTAAGGACTACATTAGATAAAGTGCAGATAAAGTGCTTACACAGAGCTTGGCAAGAATAACACCGTTTCCATGCATGATTTGTGGAATCTATCTAACCATTCAACAGACCTTATCCCATAGAAACCCTGCTGTGGGCAGACCCCCCCCCAAACCAAATGTCTTTCTTCTTATTGATGCTTCCTAGATGCCCAAAACAAATTTTATTCAAACTTTCTAAATGTGTTTTGTTTTTTTTAGATTCAACCGAAGATTAGAAAAAATAAAAAAAGATGGCCCAAAAATACCCACTACCAACATACTAATGAATTTCCTGAGAAGATCATTACCTGTCGGTTGGATCCTCAGAGTTGTTTGATCCGTCTGCTTTTTCGTGATTAGAGTCCAGGTTTCATCTGGATCTTGAATCCATTCGGTTGCCTCACAGAACAGCTGGCCTTGATCGGAGGGCTGGAGCCTCCCTACGGCCAGCCTGAAGGTAGTGACCCCAAGCTTGTTGAGATGCACATCACCAGCGGCAAACCTCTCGGTAAATGAGGGCCCAGGGATCAACATGAAATCTTTGGAGAGGGAAATAATCTCGGTAGCTTGGCTTCTTTCTCCACCCTGGATCAGGTGCCAGGTGACAGACAGGTGGGTATGCTGAGTTGTCGCTTTGGATGCTTCACACGTAAGTTCTAATGATTCGCCTTCCTTCTTACTGAGAATCTGGGAACTCATGGTGGCAGAGAGGGTATCTGGAATAACTGAAAGCAAAGGAAAGATGACAACTGACTGGCCCAGGAACCCATCAGACAAGCCTCCTTAAACGAAGATGGTGCCCTGACCCACCATCTGTAAAGCACACACTTTGAGTTGTTTTCCACCAGCCATATGCCTTCCCTATTGCCAAGGGGAACATTGGCATCTGTACACATAGCCTATGGAACTTGGCAAAACTAATGGCTCGGTGATGTATTGACCCTGACTTTACATTTTTAGCGTAGGCTGTGACCAATTTAGCTACTTAGACACGGAGTATTTAAGACGGAAAAGCACTGGGAGCTAGGAGACCTACATTCTCATCCTGAGTCTGTCCCTATTTGACGACAGGAACTGGAGCAAGTCGCTTCACTTCCTTACGCCTTACTTAACCTGCTTCTTCGTAAAGTTCTGAAATAATCTCTTTTTTTAATTTTTTTTTAACGTTTTATTTATTTTTGAGACAGAGACAGAGCATGAACGGGGGAGGGGCAGAGAGAGAGGGAGACACAGAATCGGAAGCAGGCTCTAGGCTCTGAGCCATCAGCCCAGAGCCCGACGCGGGGCTCGAACTCACGGACCGTTAGATCATGACCTGAGCTGAAGTTGGCTGCTTAACCGACTGAGCCACCCAGGCGCCCCTGAAATAATCTCTTATAATCTATCACCCAGAGCCAAAATGCAACCCTTACCACAATTTTGATAATCACCCTACTCACCTATCATCGTGTTCTTCCTCAAGGGAAATCACACAGCCTCTGCTTGTGTGAAAGCAACACTTAGATTCAATCAACAAATACTGCTTGAGCAACTACTCAGTCCCAGTCACTGTGCTGGGGGCCGAGGTAGCTGTGCTCACGGAGCTCTGGGTGAGGTAGGGGTCATGTGAGGAGCCAAATATCACATAACCTGGGTGAGTGCTAACAATAGTGATGTGAATAGAGCATAAGGAGGAAACAAAGATATGGGAGCACTGCCTGAGACAGGACAGATTTCACAGAAGAGGGAATACCTAGGCTGGGTCCACAAGCATATGTAGGAGTTGGCTAGACTGAAAGACGGGTGCTAAGATATTCTAGGCAAAGGGGCAACGTGGTCACTGCAAGGACTATGAACCTCTCTCTCTACGTAAATATGCTAGAGGAGAGTAATTGGGGAATCATAATTTCCATGTTGACGACTTATCACTGATCGTGCTAATACCAGCTCTTTTACCAGGTTAATGTTCTCCCTCCAAGAAGAGACATGGCCTGGGGAGAACCCACACAGTTCTGTCTGATCAACCTGCAGCTAGCTATGGACAAGGCCTTCGGAGACTTAGACACTATCTATATCTTCATGGCAAGGTTGACTAGAGAGATGAATTGAGAGTTTTAGAGAATGTGGGATACCGATCTGTGACCAATCTGCAACACATCCAGTGGGCCGCGAGGGCTCTCTTGCCAAAGGGCTTGACACAACGTGAAGGCACGTCACGTTGCAAGGCATCGTGATGGTGGGGGTCTGGCTTGTCGGGGGACCGGCAGGCGCAGGAGGCCAAACAGCTTACCAATGAGTCTAGTCTTTGCACTGTAATTGCCGTAGTATTTTTTATCCGTGTTCGGTGTGTAACACTCATACTCTCCAGAATCCTTCAGCTGGACCTTTGAGATGTGCAACAAGACTGAGTTGCCCCGGACCCTCTCCACGTAGATCCCCCTGCTTCGCACTCGCTGCGCGTACACCGCGTAAGTGAAGGTGGCATCCGCGGTGCTTATGATCTGGATTTCTCGAGTCGGGGCTGTCGGCAGGTAAACGGACCACTGGAAGTGCTGCTCAGAAGGTCCCTGGTAGCCAGTTACATTGCAGCCAATGCTGACAGAGTAGCCTTCAGCCCGAAACAGCGGTCCTTTCTGGACCGTTACTTTTCTCTGGCCAATGCTGAGCTTAGCTTGCAAGGAGGAGGAAGAAAGGGGAATAAAAATAGATTAGTGCTCCGGTCCCCCGTGTGCCACCTTATACAGCTCCCTGTATTATAGTTCTAGTAAATGAGATCACAGGTTATTAGCTATAATCAACTCAAATGTTCAACACCTCCTCCAGGCTGAGGAGCAGTGGAATGCCTTCATGAGTTCATTGGGTTTTTTACAACTTTAACTTCCACAGTAATTCCTAGGCTCTTAAAAAAAAAAAAAAAGTCAGCTTCACCCGTGTTATGACTGGTAACGCTTAGTGCCCAGTGTTATCTGAGGGCACTTATTTGAAAGTAAATACAATGCATGATAATTCGCCTTTTACATTATTTTACGGGAAAATTCAGCAAGTACTTACTTCCTCCAGACTCCAATTCCCGGGTGGCTGTCAGGCTGTCCTCACAGACATTGCTGGAGAGACAAAGTCTAGGGCACCGCCCACGCTGTCCATGGTGCCCAGCTTTCTTTGTCTTGCTACTTGGTTAGAACTATTTGTAGCCCGCGGCCAGGTCTGATGCAGGACTAGCTAAAATTAGCATCTGAAGAGCGAGGCATTTCCTTTCTATACCGGGGAGGGTTTGGGTTTTTTTTTTTTTTTTTTTTTTGTAATTTTTTAAAGAGCCACTCACTGCAGCCTTACTGAAAAGCTTCCTAAAAGATGGCCCATCAAGTCCACCAGGATCTGGGATCAAATTCACTTCAGTTCTCCTCTTACCAGAAGTTTTCAGTTGGGACTACTCAGGAATGCTGCCTGTTGAGACACACATCTCAAGCATTAGGGTGAAAGGACAGAATATGATCAAATGGCAGCATTTTCTTTCTTTTTAAAAAAATTTTTTTAACATTTATTTATTATTAAGAGACAGAGAGACAGAGCATGAGCAGGGGAGGGGCTGAGAGACAGGGAGACACAGAATCTGAAGCAGGCTCCAGGCTCTGAGCTGTCAGCACAGAGCCCGACACGGGTGGGGCTCGAACTCACAAACCGCGAGATCATGACCTGAGCCGAAGTTGGACGCTTAACCGACAGAGCCACCCAAGCGCCCCAAATAGCAGCATTTTCTTTGCACGTTTTCAAACTCCGGCATTTGGCAGAAATTAAAATGTCTGTGTTTATGGAGCATGTGAATACCAAAGGTTAGTTTGTGTTACACAAAGAACAAAGAGCTAATGACAGGTGCCAAAGGGTGAGCTGAATCTTTCACTGGGGGACTGGGGGCTGAAGACGAGAGGAAAGATGGAAAGACGTCAGAAGAGTCCGATGGGCAGCAATTGCTGGGATTGTGGAACGAACAGAATAGAGTTCGTAAGAAGGTAGGGCAGCAGCAGAGTACCCGCTGAATTTTGCAAATCCATGAAAACAGCAGCAAGTCAAGGAGACTAGAGTGGAAGAAAGTGAGAGAAAGGAAAAATGGCCTTACAGAGACCATGAGAAGGCTGAGGATAGGAATTTTGGAACGGACACAATTCTGATAGAAGGGGCCCTACAAAAAACGGGGAGAAACGGCAAGTGGTTATCTGATGTAGTCCACTACAGATCACAGACTGAACGCTTAATGCAAAACTGGGAAACAAGCAAACCTCCAATCCACCACACGCATTTCCCGTAGTAATGAAAATACGCCAATTTATTCATAAATCCCGGTTGATGTCATATATTTATATTATGTTCGAACGGAAGTTAGAACATAAATATAGGAAAAACATAACTTATTACTTACCAAAACATTACTCAACAGAGACCATTTGAGGCATTTTTGGCAACGCCAGCCAGACTTAGGCACATATCTTAAAGAAATGTGTGCCCGTGCATCAGGCTACCTGTGCAAGGACACCCACAGCAGCACTGTTCATTGTGGCCCCAGTCTGGACAGCACCCGTATGTCCATCAACAGCTGAATGACATGACTGTGGTATGTCCATAAAATGGAATATTACACAGAAGTGAAAGTGGATGGATTGTGACTGGTTGTACTGTGGATGACTGTGTTTAATGAACGATGCAGAATACTTGAGAATCCTTTTGACTATATACAGAGTGATTTCAGTCTTTATAAAAATTTAAAAACAGGTAAAACCACACTAGAGTGTTCAATAAATGGAAAAATAACAGATAAAGCCACTTAAAAAGGAAGAAAAGCTGGGAAGTGGTTATCACGGAAGGCAGGACAGTGATGGTGTGTGCAGAGAGGGTTATGATCTGGCTGGGGCATGTGGCAGGGGGGATGGGTGTTTCTAGCAATATTCTAGCTCACGACCTGGATAGTGATCACATGGTTTTTACTTTTTACTTATTTATTACACTGCATGTTTATGTTTTGTTAACTTTCCTTATGTGTTATAGTTCCACAATAAAAATGTTTTTAGAAGGATGGTTTCTGGGGCACCTGGGTGGCTCAGTCGGTTCAGCATCCAACTCTTGATTTTGGCTCAGGTCATGATGTAGGTATTGTGGGATTGAGCTCTGCATCAGGCTCTGTGCAGAGTGTGGAGCCTGCTTGGGATTCTCTTTCTCTCTCTCTCTCTCTCTCTCTCTCTCTCTCCTGCCCTCTGCCCCTCCCCCTTTCATTCTCTCTCTCAAAAAAGACTGCTTTTAGAAGTATGGTTTCTAAGTTACCACTAACCTGTTTCTAACACGGCATGTTACCACAATATTATTTTGGTGGCTAGGCAACACTTTTCAACATTTTCCATGACTTTTCAGTGATGGATACCACATCTGAAATATTTTCTTGCAAAAATTAGCACTCCATTTTCTAGTGCTTTATTTGCCAATCCAATATTTATTCAACAACTTATAGTATTCCTGATACTTCAAGGAACTAAGAAACGAAGATGGGATGGGGATGGTCTTTAACTTTGTGACTGTATAAGTCAAGGAGGGTGGTGGTCATCTCTCTGAGACAGGGGATGATAAAACTGTTCTGAGTTATTTGAAGGAAGGGGGGAAACAGGGAAGGTTTATGGGAGAGAGATGGTATGAGAAGTGGAATTTGGAGAATCAAAAAGATTAGGATAATTTAAGTGGGGAGACTTCATGAGAAAATTGTATGAGTAGGAATTGGAAGACTTGTTTAGGAATTAAGGAGCGATAAACTGGATCAGGGGGAGGGTTACATCAAGATTAATAGAAGGAGGCAAGGTTGATAGGAATTTGGGGCCCAAAGCATGAAGGACTTAACTATCATGTCTGAAAGTTTGAACTTGACTGATTAGGTGCTGGGGAATCCACTGGAAGTGTTGGAAAGGTCTTAGGAAAATTAGCCTGACAGCTGTGTAGTATGATGGGAGTTAGAAATAAACATTAGGGAATTCTGGTAGCCCGGGAAAGAAGTAATGACAGCAATAAGAATGGAAAGAAAGGGACTCATTTCGAAGCCACTGTGGAGATAAAATCTAGAGAGTTTTTCAGTGCCTTGGATGCTTGGAGGTAGAAGGGGTGGATGGAGATGAAAGGCAGGAAGAAATAAAAAATGATGGCAGGTTTTGTGAGGCTGACCGAGGGTGAAATAGTACTGTTAATAGAAATAAGGGTATCAGGAAGAGACTGTTGCGTGTTCAAGGGTGAGGGAGAAGATAATGCGTTTGATATTTGAAAATACAAAATTCGAACACCATTAGGTAAACAGGAAGGATATCCAGCAAGCATTTGGAAATAATATTTAAATATATATATATTTGTACTTTTTAAATTATTATTGTTTTTTTTTAACTTTAGAGAGAGAACATGCAAGTAGGGAAGAGGGGCAGAGGGGGAGAGAGAGACAGAGAGAGAGAGAGAGAGAGAGAGAGAGAGAGAATACTAAGCAGGTTCTATGCTCAGCACAGAGCCTGATTCAGGGCTTGATCCCACGACCCTGGGATCATGACCTGAACAGAAAACAAGAGTCGGAGGCTCAGGGTGCCTTGGTTAAGCATCCGGTCTTGATTTAGGCTTAGGTCATGATCTCACGGTTTTAGGATTGAGCCCTCATCGGGGCTCCGTGCTGACAGTGCAGAGCCTGCTTGGGATTTCTCTTTCCCTCTCTCTCTTACCCCCCCACCTCAAAATAAATAAATAAACTTAAAAAAAAAAGGGTCAGAGGTTCAACTGACCAAGCCACCCAGGAACCCCTATATATTGGTACTTACTCAACTCAAGTCTACTCAACTTGGAAAATATTTGTAATCTAATCCTTTTAAGAACTCTGTGATATCCCCATATTTAGCAATGTGAGACTTGCAAATGGTTGAACCAGACTCCAACCCAGATTTGCAAATGTCAAATCCCCGGCTGTCTCCATTGCTTCTCACTGCTTCTTGTGAATGGCTGCTTGTAACCACCGAGGGTTCTGGGCCACAGGTGCAGATTCGGTCGCTGACAGTGCTGGGAAATGATAGGGAATACAAGGAGGAAGGCTGAAGAGAGGTAACTAGAGGGTCTCTCTAGTTCAGGGACAGGATGAGGAACAGACCTACAGAAGGAAGAGTGAGGGAGATAGGAGAGCAGCCGGGACACAGCAGCTCGGAAACCAAAGGAGGAAAAACTTGACACTAAAGAGCTGTCTGGTTGTTGAGCGCTGCTGGGAGGGTAAGGACCCTAAAGGCAGGGCACAGTCTTTTTAATTTGATGAGGAAGATATCAGTGGAAATTTTTGTAAAAAGAGATTTCAATAGAGCAGAAACAGAGGATTTCAAGGGTAAGAAAGGGTGTAAACTACCCAAGACGTCTTGTGGAGACAGGAAGCAGCATAGGGTGGCAGCTGGAAAGAGTAGCTGAGAGGGGAGGAGCAGGGAGGGCTGGAAGGACATGTTTAAGGACAGAGAAGGTGCAGAGGGGTAAAGATAGATGACGCCAGAGAGGATGATGAATGGAGGAAGGTCCTCGTAGAGGCGTGAGGTCAAGAACATGAGTGGGAAGGGACTGCTTTCTCAGAGAAGTGGAGCAACCGTGTGGAAGTTTCATAGGTATTTTTAATGTGAAAGGAATGGCTGACAGAGGTCAACTCAAATGGCTATGCATTGGGACCATGCGCTGAAGCATCTTGTATAAGGACATTCTCTGTGGGATATGTTGTACACATCTCTCCTCCTCCTCAGGGGTAAACTACTTCAGAGGGCTCTTCTGTTGCTTTCTCTTCCAATCAGAGGGTTAGAAATCTTTGCATGGCAGCTCAAATTCCCATTGCCTAATGGGCACACATCTGGGTGCCGACATACTCCACTGGGGTCACACTTTTGAAACACAGAGAATTCTCAGGTACTGGCTTTGTTCAAAAATATCCCCGGGACTGCCAAATTTATGACTACAATATTACTTAAATGGAAGCTGTTAGGCTGAATCATATAAAATGGCCCATAATTGACCATTTTTGACACACAAAAACAGCAACTTCAAATGATTCCACTTTACACAAAACCTACCTGGAGAACGTCAAGCAAGACAAGCAGTATCTCTTTGTTTACACGTATAAAAACCCTATACACTTGGAGGCTGAGAGAACTTCCAACCAAAAACATTTTTTTTTCTATGCATAAAGTCTCAGTACGATTAAAAAAAAAAAAAATCGGCCCCTCCCCAGCACCCTCCCTCCCACCTTAGTGGTTTTTATATGTAGGGCAGTCAGCGTGAGGGGTGATGGATCAGGCAGGCAAAGCTAAGTCCAAGAGCTCATCTACCCATGACATTCACCTCATCTAGCACCATGTTCTAACAGAACCGATCGGTCTTTACGCTTATTTAAAAAAAATAATTTGGACAAAGTATACATTTGCTAAACAACACAACTGGTCAATTGATCAGGGTTGGATTTCCTTCATGATTTATAATTTTCCCTCCATATGTATAAGGAAGGACAAAGCGTGGGCTTCCAAAGTTCTTTCAAGTTACTTCCTGATTTATGTGTTCTCACATAAAAACTGTGGCTGTACACAAAATGAGTGCTGGATAGTGAGTCAGAATTTAGAAGAAATAAATACAGGGGCGCCTGGGTGGCTCTGTTGGTTAAAGGTCATGATCTCACAGGGAGTTTGAGCCCCGCATGGGGCTCTGTGCTGTCAGCACGGAGCCCACTTTGAGTCCTCTCACTCTCTCTCTGCCTCTTCCCCGCTCTCTCTCTCAAAAATAATAAATATTGGGGCGCCTGGGTGGCTCAGTCGGTTAAGTGTTCGACTTCGGCTCAGGTCATGATCTCGCGGCTCATGAGTTCGAGCCCCGCGTCGGGCTCTGTGCTGACAGCTCAGGGCCTACAGCCTGCTTCAGATTCTGTCTCTGGCTCTCTCTGCCCCTCCTCCACTTGTGCTCTGTCTCTCTGTCTCTAAAATAAACAAACATTAAAAAATTTTCATAAGAAAAATACTAAACATTAAAATAAAAGAAGTAGAAAATATACACCTCATATATATTTATAATTGTTTACATGAGTTAAGGAAAAGCTTCCAGCTTCTCTTTTTTGAACCTGCCTACAACCTGCCTTCACCCAGGGCTTCCAGCCTGCTCACCAGAAAAAAAAAAAAAAAGAAAGAAAGCGTGTGAGAGAGTTTGCAACGTCTGACTTGTTGCACAATGTACACTCCGTTTTCCCCAATACACAGGCCAAACACACAGGCCAAATACACAAAGCACATACACTTAAGAATCATACTCAGGAAAAAAAAAAAAACCCACCAAGATTCATACTCAACAAGTGACCAGGGCACATAGGAAGGTCCCCATCCAACTACCCAGCCATCAAAGCTTGCCAAGCCAGTCTGGTGGGTGCCCATCGCCCAGCAACTAACTGGTTCTTGTAATGAATCCTGCAGACCACCTCTTGCCCATCAGGCCCCGGATCTGAGCCTTGCCTCACAAAATCCAACATCCACTGTACCCCGTTCAGTTCAAGCCAGTGTTCATGAAGCACCCCAATGTGCTGAATGCTGTAGCCTCTCCATGCTTTAGTCACAGCACTTAGTTCCCCTACCATCACTTGAGTCCCCACACTAACACAATCTAGTCTTTACAGCAGGAGTTCCTAGCCTGGGTCCACACACAGGATCACAGGGCCCATAAACTCCAGTGAAAAACAAAAAACTACATCTTTATCTTCACAAGTCTTAATGAGAACTCAGCATTTCCTTTGGTCATGAATGTAGACAGCAAACCATAGATATTTCCATATCATATTACAGTTGTTGAAAATATCTTGAAATATGATTCATACGCATTCCTACTTTGAAGTTTGGTGGTTGACAGACCACCTCTAGATCTCCTTATGGAATCCGCAAAGAAGCAGACACATCACTACGTCACTCTTTAAAGATATTTTGATGATTGCATTTCAGCATGACTGACTTCCCCTATAATCCTATGCATTTCATTTTAGGCATTTAAAAAATGATGCTAAGGTGGGTTCTCTAGGCTTCACCAGATGCTAAAGGAACCCATAGCACAAAACCAGTACCTGCTACTTGCTCTGGAAAGATTTCATTCCCAACCCAGGCCATCAGCTTTTCAGTCTACCCCCAAATGTCCCTTTCCTCCACCCTGTTCTAATATGTTTCGATGCTCCTGGGCCATAGCTAAGGCCCCTCCATATGCCCTTTAGCGGAGCCCAGTGAATCTTCTTGGCCCCTTCTCAGTCCCTCAGGTCAATTCCCCCGCTTCAGTTCGTGGGTGATGTCCAGAACCTTCTTTTAGCTTAACCTAAAACTACTAAGTACCCTAATACCTTTTCCTTCCATCCAGCCACATCCCCAAGGCTCACACATCAGAGAAACCTTCAGGCCACCTGTCAGTCTGGGGAGCTGGGCCCTCACTCTCTCCAGGGATGGGTTAGCCCAGGAAGAAAAGGTAAAGGCAGGACCAGCAAAACTGGCAGAACTGGCCCCACAGACAAATGTAAAAAACAAAACAAAACAAAACAAAACAGTGGGACCAGGTCTGTGGGACTCAACCAAGCACTGCACCTCCCTGGAACTCGAGGATGCTGAGGCAAACCATGAAACCATTATCAGTAAGTCAAAAATTACTGCGTGTGCCAGAGATGTGTGGCACGGTTTTTCCCGTTAAGTACCAAGTTGTCCTGTTCCACCACCCACCAGCCTCCTGTTGACTAGATCCGGTGACAACAGAGACAGGCACAATTATGACACTTACTCAGAAGGAGAAAGAGAGATGCCACGTATAGGATGTGTGCCATTTGGACCAGTACAGACCTCTCCTGGCGGTGTCACTGAAGTTGTTCAGACACCCAGTGACAAAGGCTGTGCTCTCACTACAAAGGTAAAGAGGAAGCAGTGGTGTGGTTTCCAGCCCACTGAGAAAGACAGATGGTTTGCACAGAGCAAAACCGTTTGCATCATGAACTTTTTTGCTAATCACTCAAATCTGGGTGAGAAAAGTTACACTGGGTAAGTAAACGTATACAGATAGAAAGAAGAAAATACAGACCCCATCCTGGCTAACTGCGTATCCTTAAGTAATCACGAGGGAATATAACTGACTAAATAAAAAAAAAACCAAGCTGAAATTTTCTCTTCTTAGCCCTTACCTGTCCTTCCAACTTGGGAGAGGAAGGGACCGAGAAATGCAAGGACCCCCCCGAAAACACGAACCTGGGGAGACATGAGGTGCTGGTAATGTCAGTCTCTGGAACCAGGCTGCCTGGGTTTGCATGCAGATTCTATTTTTAATAGCTCTATGTGCTTGTTAACTTTTCTAACTCATCTACAAAATGGAGATACTAATAGTATGTACCCCATCAGACTGCTGTGTGAATTGAATGAACTAATTCACTTAAAGCACCTAGAACAGTATCTGGTACTTAGTAAATGCTCAGTAAAATCATCTACCATCATGTGACATGTAAGTGAATCTTCATCTGCCCAATATGGGCCTGGCACCAAGGATGGTCAATGAATGCCTAAATATGACAGTTGGCACTGAACCCAGGCCAACTCACCCTAGAAGACAAGATCATCCAAGGACGGGCTCACTGAAGACATTCGTTCCCTAGGTCAAGGCTACATCTAGATACATCAAGAATGAACTGGTCTGCTTCAGGCCACAGTATCAGGCAGATTTCTGCTCGTTCCATCCATCCATCCATCCATCCATCCATTCATCCATCCAACTTGTTTAGTACTTCTGTGTTCTGGGTGCTTTGCTAAGTTCTGCACAAACGAAGATGTTAACAACCCAGCCTTTGTTCTCGGGAAACTTCCACCTACTCAGATAATCACAATGCAATGTTTTCGAGCACAACAGTCAATGCAGCTGCTGAAAGGGGTAGGAAAAGTCAGTGGGCAGGAGGCAAGGTCAGGCTGGGCGGGGCTGGGCCAAATGAGACAATTAGGAATGAAGAGGGGCAGGTACAGCTGGGGGAGAAGCAGTCTAGTGTGGATACTAATGCACCAGTCACGTTCCCCTGTTGGGGTAAAGTTTGAGGCTGGTATGGAGGGAGAAGGGTCCACAGAGGCAGGCTGGGGCAGATCTTACTGGTAAGAAAGTGGTCTAGTTTCATTCTTCTGCATGTCGATGTCCAGTTCTCCCAGCACCATATGCTAAAGAGACTTTTTTCCATTGGATACTTTCCTGCTTTATTGAAGATTAGGTGGCCAAACATTTGTGGGTCCAACTCTGGGTTCTCTATTCTATTCCATTGGTCTATGGGTCTGTTTTTGTGCCAATACCATACTGTCTTGATGATTACAGCTTTGTAGTAGAGGCTAAAGTCTGGGATTGTGATGCCTCCTGCTTTGGTTTTCTTCTTCAATATTACTTTGCCTATTTGGGGTCTTTTGTGGTTCCATACAAATTCTAGGATTACTTGTTCTAGCTCTGGGAAGAATGCTGGTGCAATTTTGACTGGGATTGCATCGAATGTGTAGATTGCTTTGGGTCGTATTGATGTTTTAACAATATTTATTCTTCCAATCCATGAGCATGGAACGTTTTTCCATTTTTTTATGTCTTCCTCAATTTCCTTCATAAGCTTTCTATAGTTTTCAGCATACAGGTCTTTCAAATCTTTGGTTAGGTTTATTCCCAGGTATTTTATGGTTCTTGGTGCACTTGTAAATGGGATCAGTTTCTTTATTTCTCTTTCTGTTGCTTCATTATTGGTGTATAAAAATGCAACCAATTTCTGTATGTTGATTTTGTACCCTGCTACTTTGCTGACAGAGAAATGTTTTCAGGGGTCAGAGAAATCCTATGGGAACTCACTGTACTTTCTGTAATTTTTTTTCTATAAGCCTAAAATTAGTCTAGAAAATAAAGTACTTAAAATATTCCTTATACTGTATCCATAAAGTGGATGCATTTTGTATTTTTAAAAATTTTAGCTTAGTAAAGCTGATTTAAATATCAGGGGAAAAATAATAAATGAATAAACCTTGATCAACTCTGTAAAAAAAAAAAATATATATATATATATATATATATATATATATATATATATATACACTGAGGACAAATAGTTAGAGATGCATTTGGAATTAGAAGGTAGCCTCTGATCTGAGGATCTTCTGAGGGATGCTGGAGCTGGTTGGAGGTGAACAGGAACACGATTGGCTATCACACAAGGTAAGTTAGGTGAGGTCACCTGGGAGAAATGCAAATAAAGAGATGGACATTTGAAGGAGGGAGAAGGCATAGCTTATTTGAGGAGAATGGGAAATCAGGCCAATCTTTAGGGTAAAAGCAGCATTTAAGATAGGACTTACTTTCCCAGTGGCAATTATAGTACAATAGTGTAACATTCAACAAACTCAGATCTGGAAGCCTCTAGCTTCTACCCTTTTTTAGTTTTCACTTTCTCTCCCTCTGGTGTTATTTATTGGTGATGATACCTAACAATTAGCTCTCCAATGTTAGTCAACCTATAAATATTAATGTGTTTAGTGAAAAGCTCTATACTTCCCTTTTCAAGGTACTATGATGCAAGGGTTGGAGATAAAACAAGTGGAAGACGAGCCCTTCCCTCCAGGAACTTGAAATCTAGTTTAATAAACAACCACAGATAAGAAGCAGTAGCCAGTTGGCATGAGCTCCTAATCACGTGGGCCTCTCCACAGCAACGCTTGAGTGTCCTCACAACATGGCGGCTGGCTCCCCCCAGACTGAGGCCAAGGAGGAAGATGTAGTGCCTTTTATGGCCTAGTTTCAAAGTTACACACTACCATTTCCGCCCTATTCTACTTGTTAAAAGGGAATCATTAAGTCCAGCCCACGCTCAAGGGGAGGGAAATTAGGCTGTGCGTTTTGAAAGGAGGAGTGTCAAGAATTCATGGACATTATTTTAAAATCACCACAAACCTACACCTATATTCAAACAATTTTTAACATTTTTTCCATATGTGCTTTATATATGTGCTTGAATATGTATTTGTTTGAAAGAAAGAAAAAAAGGAAGGAGGGAAGGAATGGGAAGGAAGGAGGGAGGGAGAGGGAGGGTAACCAAATAAGGCAGCGTGTGTTGAGTATCCACTTTATGGCTCAAACGAGAAATATCCTAAGAGTTAATAGGCTGGAGAGGCCACTGTAGGCGGGGAACAGCCATAGGTCATTCCAAAAAGGCTGGTTTTAAGTATGTCCTTGGGGATCTGTATGATTCAAACAGGCAGAGGAGGGAGGGAAGGAAATTCCAGTAGGGAGAAATGAAATGTACAAAGATACAGAGGCAGGGATGTGCAGGTTATATTTAGGGAACAGTTAAAGGATAGTTTACCTTGAATAGGGATTTCAAACTACTCTCCAGGCTGTTAACTGTAACATCAATGGGGCTTCAAGTACAGTAATTTGTTCATCATTTCAGTTGGAGAAGTCATGGGTCACCCCCAGGCACCAAAATTTTAGGCAAACACACTGTATGAGTTAGTTACTGCTGTGGAACAAACCACAAAACTTTGGTGGCTTACAACAGTAAACATTTCTTTTTGTTCAAAAGCCTGTGGGTCACCTGTCCAGAGCCGGATGGTCTAGAACAGCCTTGGCTTGCATCCCTCGCACTCCCTCTAGTAGGCTAGCCCAAGCAGGTTTTTATGGTGATGTCAGGGGGCCAAATAACTCGTGGAAACACAACAGCGCTTTTTAAAGCTTCTACTTTTATCATGGCTGCTAACATCCCATAGATCAAAGCAAGTCACATGGCCAAGTCCAAATGCAAGAGATAGGTTAACAGCCTCCATCATCTTTCTAGTGAGGAGAACTGCAAAGTGACAGGGGCAGAAGGACAGGTAAAGAACCGGAGTCACTGATGTAATCAATCTGCCACATGCCCTGAAAGAAGAATTAGTTTAGAAATGGGCATTGACCACAGAGACGATGGTTGCCAATAATACACGGTATCGGTATTCCTGAAATACATTCAACCAAATAAATATGATGCAACTTCTCATTTCTAGCCGTTGCCAGAAAGAATGGTTTTTTCCCCTTTTCATTTTAGTGGCTCCATTTCTGCCAGAATTAACACTGACTGAGTGATGTCGCTTCTTTTCTGGAGAGGAAAAAAGAAAAGAAAAAGAAGCTTTCCGTTGTCCACAGGGGGAAAAAACAAGAAAGAAAGAGAGCCAGAGAGAGTGTTATTCCATTACCTGGGGAATCACTGCATTGTAATTGTATCAGCTGAAAAGAATGTAAAAATGTACTTCCTGAATCAGATGGAGGGAGAGAGCCAGTAATGGACAAAGCAACACAGGAATGTACAAAAGAAACAATTTTGTTCCAGTTCCTGGAAGATTAATAAAAAGAAATGTGTGGGGTTTTTTTGAGACTTGAAATGCACACGTAGCCCACAAAATCACAGCAGCTAGATATGTGGCCTCCTCTCTGAAGCATTCAGGCCCCAACATATTTCAACAGGGACCTTTTACACGTAGGCTTTGTGCAAGATATTTTCATATACACGATTTTAGAGAATAGCTCACATCACCATGTGACAGGTACGACTAATCCCATCTTACAGATGAGGAAACGGAGGTTCAGAGGAATCAACTGACCTAGCCAAGACTGTATGGCTAGGAAATGGATGCCTATTTGCTCTTGGCTCAGTGATTTTTATTTTTTTAATTTTACCTCCAGTACAGTTAACATACAAGTGTTATATTATTCTCAGATGTACAATATAGTAATTCACCAATTCCGTATATCACCCAGTGCTTATCACAGTAAGTGCACTCTTTAATCCCCATCACCTATTTTACCCATCCCCCCGACCCCCTTCCCCTCTGGTAACCATCAGTTTGTTCTCTATAGTTAAGAGTCTGTTTTTTCGTTTGTCTCTTTTTTGCTTTTCGTTTTGTTTCTTGAATTCGACATGAGTGAAATCATATGGTATTTGTCTCTGACTTATTTCGCTTAGCATAAAACCCTCTAGATCCATCCATGCTGTTGCAAATGGCAAGGTTTCTTTATGAGATTCCATTGTGTATGTGGTGTGTGTGTGCGTGTGTGTGTGTGTGTATACATACACCATATCTTTATCCAGCCATCTATTACTGGACCCTTGGGCGGCCTCCATAATTTGGCTATTATAAATAATGCTGCAATAAACAGGGGTGCATGTATCTTTTTGAATTGGCGTCTTGATATTCTTTAGGTAAATGTCCAGTAGTGGAATTGCTGGATTGTAGGGTAGTTCTATTTTTAACTTTCTGAGGCACCTCCATACTGTCTTCCACACTGGCTGCAACAGTTTGCATTCCCACCAAAATGCACGAGGGTTCCTCTTTCTCTACACCCTTGCCAACATTTATTTCTTGTGTTTTTGATTTTAGCCATCCTGACAGGTGTGTGGTGAGAGTGCTCTTGCTATTATACCTTCTGGCTTGCCGTTCATGATTCCAGAAGGCAGAGAGTGGGAGGAGATGGAAAAGAAAAACCCCAAGGGGTCAGTAGGAAGCTTGTCATGATTTTCCCTGTTTGAGCTCTTGCAGCTTAGGTCAGATTGAGGGCCATCCCACAGGTGTTGAATTTGCCAAGGCAGAGGAAGCCTGCGGACCAAGCCTACATTCGTGGAGCACCAAGCAGTGACCCCACAGGAAGGGACCATACTGACCTCAGTCAACACCCTTGTGAGGCAGAGGAAGAAACAGGCTTTGAGAGGGCCCAGCTGTGACCTGGCCCCACGATGGAGAATGATACCCAGGTCTCTTCCCACTTGCCTGGCTCCACCAGGAGCTGACAATTAGTTAACCAAGGCCGAAGAGCTTTTCATGGGGCATGGAGACTCCTGTCTGTGGGGCAAAGGCTGAACTGGACTTCTGTGGGCAGGGGCAAGAGCCAGGGCGTTGGGTGGGGATGCGGCTTGGGCGTAGAAGATGGGGAGTCGGGGACGGTAGCAGAAGAGAAAGAGCAGCAGAAGGGATTCCTAGGCCATCTGCCGTCTCCAGATACTCCCTTGCTAAGGGCTAGTCCTTAAATTTCCTACCAGGGAGTAACTGACAGCTGTGTCTCATCCCCCATTTGTATGCGGACCATCACATACACTTCCAACCCCACCTTGTCCCTTAAGTGCCAGCCCAACCACCTTGCTGGTGGAGAACATTTCCATTTGAAGGTCCTCCAGGAAACTCAAACTGGAGTCTGAGGCTGAAATCCTTGTTTTCTTGTTCACACTTTGAGTGTCCGACGTGGTTGGACGCGGCTGTATCCACCCAGACCCACGCTCTGGCCTCCACACTCCACATCCGGTTATAAAGTCCTATCGGCTCTTCCTCAAATCTTTGAGGAGTCCATCCTACCTGCTGCTGTCACAACCGGGGGCCTCGATTTTCCTGCTGGACTAACGCAGTTCAATTCATCTCCCAGCCTTCCCTGCACACCACCCTCCCTGATAACAGGATGATGTAAGATAGAAACCTAGCCAGGCATTCTCCTGATCAAAGTGTTTCGGCAGCTCCTCAAATATTTCTAGAAGATCCAGTCCACACTCCTTGACTTGACCTTTATGAGCCAGCCCTTGTCAACTCTCTGCCCTTCAGACACAGAACGGTGTCTTTCTGCTGGGTCTTACCATTGTTTCCCTCTTTAACTGTGCAGATACTAACTCCTCTCCTTGGAACCCTGCCCCCTCCCTACCTGGGAAATACCTGTTCATTCAAAACAATTTAAAATCTAGGCTTGTAGATTCTGTCATTTTTATATGGTAATAAAATGAATTATTTATGTGCCACCCTCTCCTACAAGACCTATGAAATTTCGTAGTGATAGGATCCAGTGCTGACTCATCTATCTAGTCAACAAATACTCAAAGCTTAGAATATTCAGGCTCTGTGGCTGGTGTACTGATTTACAACACGCACAGGAATTTCTCCCTTACCCACGGCTTTACTTTCTGCAGGCACCTGCAGCCTTTTGGAAGCAGGTGATCCTCCTTCTGTCACACCGCCACAAGGTCAGTAGTAGCCTAACGCTACATCACAATGCTGACATCCGTCACTCACCTCACTTCATCACAGGAAGGAGAGTTACAGGACCACAAGATATTTTGGGAACAAGAGAGACTACATTCACCTTTTGCTATCGTATATTGTTATCATTGTCCCATCTTATTAGTAGTTATTGTTGTTAACCTCTTACTATGCCTAATTTGTAAGTTAAACTGTATATATGTACACATAGGAAAAAAACATTAAGTAAACAGTTTGGTACTATCTGTGGTTTCAGGCATCCTCTGGGGGTCCTGGAATGTATCCTCTGTAGATAAGGAGTGGGGGGCATGAATGTATAGACTTTGGAGTCAGAAAGGTCTCAATTCAATTCCTAGTTCATTTGAGCAAATTAATGTGTCGTAATTTCCTTATTTCTAAGAACGGGAATATTAACAGCAGGAACTCTATCATCTGAAATGATTAGAGCTGTTGGTCAATGAACAGAAAATGTCAGGTAAAGTTGAGAATTGGAAAAAGATTCCTATGTACGTTACGCATGTTATTTTCAATTGGAAGAAGATTCCTATGTACGTTATGCATGTTATTTTCTTTTTTTTTTCTTTTTTTAACGTTTATTTATTTTTGGGACAGAGAGAGACAGAGCATGAACAGGGGAGGGGCAGAGAGAGAGGGAGACACAGAATCGGAAGCAGGCTCCAGGCTCTGAGCCATCAGCACAGGGCCCGACGCGGGGCTCGAACTCACGGACCGCGAGATCGTGACCTGAGCTGAAGTCGGACGCCCAACCGACTGAGCCACCCAGGCGCCCCTATGCATGTTATTTTCAATTGGAAAAAGATTCCTATGTATCTTACACATTATCTTCACGTCAACCAACGTATTCATTCACCAATCTCTCGACATAAGCCCAGGTCTTTCCTTGGAGCATGGGTCTGTTTTCCGGAGCCTTCTAACCCTTTCCTGCAGAGACCAAACCTATCATGTCTAGTCTAAAACTTTAAAGTTTGAGTTCTTTCAAATGAAGTAAGAACTTACGATTTCTTTCAAATGAAGAATTTAAGAAACATTTGCGAAGCCAACAAAGTACAGAATCTTTTCCACATTTTCGTGATTTGTCCGCCATCAGTCTTTAACAGTTTTGCCTGGACCTACTGATAGCATTTTTTTTTTTTTTTTAAAGCGATTTGTCTTGGTTGAGCCTTTCCAGAGAATTCATCTTACTTTTATCCACACTTGGTTGGCAAGCTGGAGCTTCTGTATGCAGTTAAGAATATGCAGATTATGACCTGCTGAATGAGGGGGCACGAGCCACACACGTGGGGTCAGCAGGTAGCTTTCTCAGCATCCAAGCCCCCCAGGGCCGCTTTGATGGAAGGTGCAGTTTCCAGACACTCACACAAAGGACGTAAAGTCACAAGATTTATTACTTGCACATCCCAGCCAACGGGCGTAGGGGCACCAATCTGGGGTTAGGGTGGCCTCCGTGCCAAGGTCATGGGTGAGCACGAGATAGAGAGCAGGGGAGCAAACCCCTATTAACTTTAAGGTGCTTGGGGTGGAGGGTCTCACTCCAACTTTTCCAGGGCTTCACTCTAAATGGTTATTTTATTTTAAATTTTTATTTATTTTTGAGAGACAGAGAGAGAGAGAGAGAGAGACAGCAGGAGCTGGGGAGGGGCAGAGGGAGAGGGTGGGAAACAGGCTCTGTGCTGATAGCAGACAGCCCGATGCGGGGCTCAAACCCACACACTGCAAGATCATGACCTGAGCTGAAGAAGTCAGACGCTTAACGGATTGAGCCACCCAGGTGCCCCTGTGACAAAATATTTTAAGTTGTTCAATAAATAACTATGTGAGCTTCTGAAATTACAAACGCGTGTATTACAGGGTCTTGTTCCCAAAGAGCCCCTCCAAGTGGCTATTTCAAAAGGTGTCCAGAGAAACACAAAGCGGGGACTGATGGCAGGATTCCTAAACTCAAGTCCTTCCCTAAGTGTCCAAATTCTGGGTGGGAGTAGGGTCGTCACCTGTAAACATCTAGGCATCTCGTCACCACACCTTTTTCTGGCACTCACATCTCACTGGTGGCCGTGCAATGGACTTACGTAATCACAGGAGCCACACTGGTGGCAAAACAGGTTGGAGGATAATCAGGACGGCGAGGGCTGAGGTGAACGTCGCCGCTGCAGGTGGAACTCAGGTGTGCCCGTGCAGCCGGCGAGCCTCAACTGGCGAACGTATTAATCATGTCCTTCTATGTTGTTTTCTGAGACTCTAATATCTAGGGCCTCGTTGACCCTGGGGACCGCTGCTCCCAGAGCCGGCCAGTTCCTAGCGAGAGGAACTGATTCACCGTGAGCACGCCTTGCACGCACAAAGCCACGGACCCAGAGCCCACGCCCCCACCACCTTCTCCAGCGGCACCCACACTCAGGACCACTGTCTCCTGCCCTCCTCACCCCAGGGCCAGGTACCAGAAAACTAGGTTTTAGGTTTTCTGCACCCCAGAGCCCAATGAAATTAACCAAACTGCGGACCCTGCCTTGCCCGTTCTTCCCCGTGAAAACCACGATAAAGGCTGCTGCCTGTGCTTCTCCCCGCCCTCCGCCTCCTGATGGACCCTGGTCTCGGCCGTGTGGCCTCCCAGCGTGTGGCACGGTGCGCCCCCTCCTCTTGGGATCGGTGAGTATAAAACAAACTAGCTTTTCAGTGCCAGTCATCTCTTGTTCTGCTGGCCCTGTAACACCTAATAATAACAAAACCCGTATGTTAAAAAAAAAAACAGGGTGCGACGTACAGTGGTCTGTGGGTCAGAGTTAATGAGTGGCTTTTATTGGGAAGATCCAGTTACACGGAGAGCAGTTAAGACAGCGTCTGCTGAAGCCACCGTGGGAAGACTGGAGGTACTTAACCTGGTGTACGGCATATTACAATAATCCCTGTGTTTGCTGTTGCCATGACGAGGCCCCTGGGGCCACAGCAGCGAATGGTCCCTGCCCTCACACCACTTTCAGGCTTCCACAGCATTTGTCAGGGGGCCCTCAGCTAGCCGGGAGGAGCAGAAAAGGCTCCCTGGGACCCAAGTACAAGTTAGCCAGGCAAGCAAATGGTATGTGGGCAAGCAAATGGTATGTGGGCAAGCAAATGTTTGTTTTGTTTTTAATTTAAATTTTTTTAAATGTTTATTTATTTTTGAGAGAGACAGAATGCAAGCAGGGAGGGACAGAGAGAAAGGGAGACACCGAATCTCAAGCAGGCTCCAGACTCTGAGCTGTCAGCACAGAGCCCGAAGCGGGGCTCGAACCCACGAACTGTGAGATCATGACCCGAAGTCGGACCCTTAACCGACTGAGCCACCTAGGCGCCCTGTCGTTTTGTCTTTGATTTAAACTGAGGTAGGAACAGGTTCGGTCATCGGTAGGGGGCTGCTAAAACCCAGCTGTGACTATGTCACATTCTGATGTGAGCAGAACCCTCCTGGTTCACCGAGAAGCATGAGTGACGGGCCATCCCCCACAGTACGGCATTAATTGTGCATTTATACACTGCATGTACCTTCTATATCCTTAGGCAAGGTTAGTAACTGGGACGCAGACCCGGCCCCTGAAGACCTCACAGAGAAGCTCCCTACCCAGGACACTATGGGACCCACAGGGGAGTGTGGGGTGGGGGGGCAGAGACCAGCAGAGAGTTGGGGCTCCAGAAGCCAGTGGCCTGGGAAGGAGCACTGTTTTTCTATCACAGGGGCCGGCACCTCCTGGACCAGTTTGGCTCCAGACTGGGTCATGAGTCAGAAAAGCCGTTGTGTTCCAGTCACGATAAGGTCACAGAACCTTGCGTTTGTTTCCTCATCCGCAGAAAGGAACAACGTCCAACTTCCCCCTCTCATGACGAGAGACCCATAAGGTCATGAGAACTTACCAAAGAACCAGGAGACCTTCCTCGGCAACAGGATCCTGGCCCCCAGCTTTCCATGTGGTGGGGCTCTCAGTACTGATCCTGTTAGATCCACTTCTATCTTTAGTGACAACCTACAACGTTATTGCAGGAGTCAGAGAGATCGGAAGGTGTTAAAGCTGCCACTGGCATTCGGCCGTGATGCCTCACGCAGAGGGGACCAAAAGGTAACGAGACCAAGTTCCTCACACGACTTCAATTTAAATTAAACTTCCTTTAATGAAATAAAAAACAAACGGTGCATTGCATAATATCTGTGGTCACAGTATAAAACAATACAATTAGTTCATGTAACATCGGGTATGGACAAAAATACACGAGACCCTTTCTTTGTCTATGTCAAATCTGGCAGATCCTTCTGTGCGACGCTAAGAAAGACAGAGAGTCAACTTTTTTTTTTTTTTTTTTTCGCCTAGTGATCTGCGCGCAATATTTATCACGGAGAATTTGGTCAAACAGCAGAGGAGGACTTACCGAAATCCCAGATCCCTTCTTCCTCTGCTGCCATTGGTGAAGCTAAAAAAAAACACAAGTTTTCTGAAAGTAGCAAGTTGTGTAGTATTGCTTATTATTCCTGCCCAAAAGGCTCAGTCTTTGGCTCACGGATGTCAGTGACAAAATCATGGCTGCAGGCAGTCTGTAAAGCAAGAAGCGAGAGCCACTGGGGGAAACAGACAAGGGTCTGGGCAGGAGGGATGTCCTTTGCCGGGATCTTAAGGAAAAGCCACGTGGGGGGGGGGGGGGGGGGGGAGGGAAACACACAAATAAATACATTTCTAAATTAACATTTAAATCCAGTTGGTGAGTCAGAGTTCCATCGTCCCATGAAAAATCCGAAGCGTTGTTAAAAAGTCAGAGTTTGCATTTTTTTTTCTTTTTTCTTTTTTAAAAAGTGAAAAGTGTTATGTAAACATCATAAAGTAAACAATTGAAAGTAATTTTGAGGCTTCTATCTGAACATAGCTTAGGCTCTTCCTGGGGGCTGTTTTTATGATTAGTAAAAAAAAAAACAAAAAACAAAAAACAAAAACCCAAACTGTTTATAAAGTTTCTTTTTGTTAAGAAGTGCAATTTCATCTGTGTGAATTGTGGCTAGGTTCTTCTTCTGTTCACACCAGTGCCTCTGGCAGGAACCCCCTTCCAGAAGAGCACTTTGGGGGGGGGGTGGGGAGCCGTATTTGGTACAGCAAGAGAGTGTATCTCACATATTTAAAAGGACACACATTCCAGGCCAGTTTCTGGCCCTGGATGGAGTGAGGTCCCTGGTACAACACCCTGGGATTTCTTCCTCCTCTGTACCAGCCCCGCGGCGACTGGCAGTGTGGCCAGCCCCACGATCACAGGGTGGGGTTGGGGTTAATGCCTTAGCAACCCCAGCCTCGAGCTGCAGTGGCAGTTTGCAGTCAAATGCTCTACCATGGAGCGATACCCCCAGCAGTCGCGGTTTGAGAGCAGAAGGTACAGCATGTGAACACCTGTCACTTGCCATGTGTCTGGCGTGACCCATCCATGGTTTTACGCATACCTGGGGCCACCTGGCCACACTCACAGCAAGGTACCCTTTGCTCTACCAAGAAGGGCCTGCACTACGACAATCCTGAATCTTCTTTTAATGGTGATAACTGTGTGGACTCAAAGGGCACTGGTGTCCCTAACGTAGCACCTGTGAATGTGTGTTCCCTCTTCCGTTCCCGTATATACAATCACCTGGGACCCACCTCCTCTGAGATAGCATAGTTAAGAAACAACTGGTAGAAAAGACCCGAATCTAGTGCCATCAAGGCCTCCTCCTGTTCCTCTGGTCACCCGTGCTTGGGTGGGGCAGGTGCTGGGCTTGGAACTCATTTGTGCCACTACCGTTAACACGGCGTCTACCGTGGGTGGTCCCCTAGGTGAGCAGGACAAAAAGGGAAGCGGGGTGGCAATCTGCCTCCTGGGGGCGACTCAGTGACAAGGGCAGAGTGGGCTGTGGGCAGCGCAGGGAGGGAAGCAGCGGGGACGATGGTGAGCCGGTGGGCGGGGGAGTGTGGCTCGTCTGGCCCCTTGTGACAAAGAGCCGCACATGAATGGCCATCATTTTGTAGGACTTTATTGCTCAAAACAAACGAATCTTTTTTCCCTTCGGAAGACAGAGCAGCGTGAGATCCGTCAGAGCCAGGATAAAAGCGCAGAGGATTGCAGTGCGGGGCATGACTCACCAGTGAGCCTCAGAAAGCCCACTGGGATGCTTCCGAAAGGCCAGTGCTATGCAGGGGCAGATGCCTCGGGGAGCAGAGGAGCTCTTTTGGTCCGCGTCCTACTCCGGGTACGAGCAGTCGGGCAAAACGGATTGCTCTCAGATCTACTTTGTAGGCTGTTCACACGGCAGTAAATTGCTGGTTTCCTTCGTGTTCCTAACAGGAAAGCAAACATACCACAAAGCGTACCCTTGCTCGCTGACCCCCGGCGGGGGGTCTTACGAAGACTTGAAGGGCTGAAAAGGTCATGGAAAATGCACGGTTCTTCCAGGCAATTTCTGATTCTGTGAAGTCGGTCAGTCTTGCAAAAGCAGCAATACACCTTCACATTAAGGAGCCCAAGCAGCCACGAAGGACGTGGGGTACACGTGTGGGTGTCCCTCGGCGGCCGAGGCCTTCGCCTCCCACGAAGGGCAGGAGAGGGGGACGGAGGTGGCGTCCTCCTCCAGACACAGCCCTGGCACCCCGACACTCCTGGCCCGAGCCGAGGACAGCTGACCCCCCAGGACCCTCTTCTGCGCTCCCTGGGGCCCCCTGAGGCACGGTGGCCTCAGAACCATCGGAGTGAGGGCCTGCTCCTTCCCTCGTCCCCAACCTCGTCTTCCTTGAGGACCTTCTTACTGCCCCGGACAGAGGTGGCTGTGTATTTTTCTTCATATTCATTCTTAAGGCTAAGGTGGCAAGATAAGGTGCTTGGTGGGGAGCCAAATTCTAGATTCCAGGGCCATTTCAGCACGCTCACATAAAGCAAATACGAAAGAAATGGAAAGGGGGCAGAAAAGCAAAAAAAAAAAAAAAAGAGGAAAAGGAAAAGAAAAAAAAAGCATTTGGGCTCAGTAAGAAGTTACATACTGCAAGTTTAGATTTCAAATGTCTAAACCCCTGAAAATACGGGGTGGGTAGGGTGGTCAAAGCCACGAATGAGCCTGCGGCACAGGTCTGTGTTGTCGCTGGGCCGGGGCGGACGGCTTCGTCTAGCGGCCCTCCTAACACGGGCCCGACACGGAAGCTGGCTCCCGGCGGGCAGCTCTGTCCTCACCTAAGACAAAGAACTCTGAGAGCCACCGTCCTTCCTCACCGCGACCCCTCGAAACCAAACATACGAACACACACAGGTCAGAGATCTATAAACCGGTAGGAGAAAAAAATTAGACAAAGGGTAACCATTAAAAAGCCGCAGCCGGGAACACACACACGCGATTGTTCTACCAGAAAGTGCCGTGGGAAGAAGAGTCGTGGGCTGGTAAACGTGTCCGCGCTCAGAACTTGACATGCGGAGGGGAGAGAGCGCCCGGTCCCACCTGAGATTGGAGAGGACTGGTTTCTAGTGTCACACACTGCGCGTGAAAAAGATCGCGGTCCTCCTCCCGCCCCGTCGCTCCTAGACCGCCCCTGTCGCGGCTCCCCCGGCGTGGCCTAGTCCATTTCCATGGACATGAGGCGGCGGCGCTCACGCCTTGTCTCCTGGACCTCCTTCTTACAGCACCAGTGGGAGCTACAGTACCCGATGAGGCAGGACAGGAGCCCGATGACGGTGGACAGGCCCACGCCGATCAGCAGCGGGTACTTGAAGGCGTTCAGCACTGGAGGGAAGGAACAGGGGGATGCCGGTCAGTGATGCGAGGAGGCGGCCTCGGGAAGCCTGCCCCCTCCTCTCCCCTCCCCTCCCCACCCAAGCGGGTGTCCCCGTGGGGCCCAGCTCGCACTCAAGTTGTCCCCAGCACCTAGCGCAGCGCTCCGGGCAGGAGCCCTCTTATCTGCCCACAAAGTGAGCAGATGACACCCCGCCCGGTTCTGTGGAGAAGAAACAAAAAACCGGGAGAAAGATTTCGTTCGTTTGATGTCTCTGAATGTCAGCTTGCTTTTTAGGGTTTTGGCAGGAGACTGATTTTTAAAAGTCAGTATAAGGGCGCCGCACATTCAGCAGCAGATGCGTCCTTAAAAGAAAAAAAAATAACACACAACACTGTTCATACATCAATTCTGTGCATCGAATAACTGAAGTGTACTAGCGGGGCTATTTTAAGTAACACTAGAGTCGATTATCCAGGAAAGTGAATAATTCCCTCCCTTGTTCAGGAAATCTGGCTTTTCATATGGAGCTACTTGAAGCAAGGAATTTCTGAGATGCAAACAGGGGATAAATGACGAAGTTTCAGGAATGCACAGACACGGTACGGACCGCACACCCCCAAATCCCAAGTCCCTTCTCCCAGAAGCAGCAGCACTCTTTGTGCGGGGGCTAGCACGCCTGCTGGCAGCTGGCATTTAATGTCGCTCACCTTTTGGAAGAGCCCATCGTACGGCAGAGGAGACAGAGCGCCACAGAGGCTAAGGCATCCGTCGACAAGCTGGGGCTCCAGTTCCAGTCTCCCCCACACTGACATCTCAGGGACACCCACTCAAAGCTCTCCCCTAACCCTTGGAGGCGCCGGGGCTTTAATTCTCTCTGGGGAATTTCTCCATTAACATGTACTCTGAAGTTTTTGCAGAGAAGACAGGTTTCTCATTAGCCCAGGAACAGCTGCCCCCGCTCTGGGATGCTCGGGGAACAGAGGGGTGGGAAGGGGACCCTCCGACCACCTAGTTAGAATGACTCTGGAGGTCGGTGTGGGCCAACAAGGCAGGGAGCCCCCTTCTCGTCCCAGGGTTCCGGAGAGAACCCCCTGCATGCTAATGACACCAGTTGGATCCTCCCTTTTCCAAGAAGCAAAACCAAGAGGGCAGGAGGGGCAGGAACCCACTCACCGCCTCTCCCGGGGCCCTGAACCCGCTCCCTCGACGCCATTCTCTGGCTCTGCCTGGCAGAATCCATGCCAGCCCCGTGACAGGGAAAGGGGTCTGCACAGAATTCGGAGAAACCATCAAACGTCTCTCCGGTAAGTCCTAACCACCACCTCCCGGTGGCGGCTCGGGCACACGATGCCGCGCCTGGGGTAGCAGCAAGGCCTCCTTCTGCGTGCCGGCCCAGGGCAGGTCTACAGAGAGAGAGAGGGCCGGGTGCTGGGTGGCACGTTCCTCAAAGGGCGGCCACCTGACCCTGTCGGCCGCCGCACAGCCCAGAGACATAACCGGACGTCCTCCTTACCATCCATCTTCACAGTCACAAAGATGGGCTTGGAGTAGATCTCTGCCTCCTTCTGCCAGGAGCCTGTTGGGGACCTCACCCACGGGGTCACGGAGCAGTAGTAGTTGCCAAAGTCCTGGTCCTCGGAGCCATGGACTCGCAGCAAGAATTCCAGCACGCCGACACGCTCCAGGCTGAGCTCGCTCTTCCGGTCTCTCTCGGCCGTGGTCACAATCCCCTTCCGATCCAGAGAAGACAGGAGGACGGGAGCCTTGTCCAGACCGAAGGAGTGCACCGCGAACCAGGACACGTCAAAGGCCATGTCGTCTGTGGATTACAGACCACGCCAAAACCCTGGGTCAGCGCAATGGGCGGAAACGCCACACGAGGCTAACACGCGCGTAACCTCGCCAGGGGCCAGCGCTGGCCTGTATGTCTTGGGTCTCACTGGATCCTTGCGACCCCACGATGACGGCTCTGTCACACTGCCCGCTCAACGGCGGGACCAAATACCTTATTCGAGGTCACAGAGCCAGGGGCGGGAGAATGTGTGGCTTTACCCAGGGAGCGTAGCTGCGGACTCTGCCCTCTTTTTTTTTTTTTTTTTTTACATTTATGTAGTTTTGAGAGAGACAGAGCACAAGCGGGCGAGGGTCAGAAAGAGAGGGAGACAGAATCCAAAGCAGGCTCCAGGCTCCGAGCTGTCAGCACAGAGCCTGACGCGGGGCTCGAACTCACAAATCGTGAGATCGTGACCTGAGCCGAACTCAGACACTTAACTGGCTGAGCCACCCAGGCGCCCCGACTCCGCCCTCTTTTTTTTTCAATTCATTTATTTTGAGAGAGAAAGGCAAAGGGAGAGTGAGCAAGGGAGGGGCAGACAGAGAGGGGGAAGAGAGAATCCAAGCAGGCTGCTGTCAGCGCAGAGCCCGATGCGGTGCGAGAACCCACGATCCGAGAGCAGGAGTCGGATGCTTGACCGCCTGAGCCACCCAGGCACCCCCAGAATCTGCCCTCTCTATCCTGCCACTGCCCAGTCCAACGGGCACCCCAAACTGTCTCCCACAGCAGTGTTCCTTGACATTTCAGGCAGAAGAGCCCAGACCCAGAGGCTGCTAACCGTGGTCAAGGACAAAAGGTACATAAAGTGACCTGTACACAATTCAGTGTCAACAGTTTAGATTTTATTGTTCTCAGTCCTTTTCTTCCCCGGCCGAAGCACTCAAGTTCCAGACAAGAGGAAAAAAACCGTCAAACTGAGAAAATTGAACACAACTTAACAGTCCCAGAGAGGAATACTACTGAACCTTAAAGTACCCTGCAAAACGAGGGCTCTAACAGCGTCAAATAAATGAAGATGGGCATCTGACAAAGAAGACTGGTACAAGAGGCAGTGCTCACAGGGTGTGAAGTCAGAGCACATGCCATGAGCCCCTGACCTCTTCCTCTGGCCGTTCCCAGTGGAGCAGCAGTGTCAGAACTGGGACACATCCAGCAGGCAAGAAAGGACCACGAGGCCACAAACACGGTTTTCTCTCTCTGTGTTTAAATGTTTATTCACCTCTCAGAGCCAGTGAGAGAGAGAGACAGAGCGTGAGCAGGGAAGGGGCAGAGAGAGAGGGAGACACAGAATCCGAAGCAGGCTCCAGGCTCCGAGCTGTCAGCACAGAGCCTGATGCGGGGCTCGAACCCACAAACCGTGAGATCACGACCTGAGCCGAAGCCGGACGCTCAACCAACTGAGCCTCCCGGGCGCCCCCAACACCGTTTTCTCTCAAATTCACTTGACAAGGCTTTCTGCATACATGTGAAATTACCCCATGTCTGTTAAACAAAAAGTAACATTTATTCACTAGCGAAAATACACTGGTGCCTTCCAATAGCGCTACGTCAAGGCAAACCGTATTCAGGTGCTTACATATTAAAAGAAAAAAAACAAAAGCAAGACTTTGTACAAAATTATCCACATGGTTAAGTCCTTTCCAACTTGCTCTGGAAATGCTAAGCGCCAGAGCAAACCTCAGCTCCCTACCCACAGGATGACAGCTCTCCATGCCAACGCTCAAAATACCTGCTTTCCCTCCCCCTCGTCTGCTGTGGCACTTGAGCAGAAAATCGGATTGTTCTCAGTGTGTGGGTCATCTCTTGCCAAGAAGACCAACTCCCCGGGGGAAGGGGGGGGCAGAGGAAGTGCTGTCAACATCCTCACGCCCTCGCGGTGCCAGGGCAGAGGGGGCCCCCGGGATCATGGTCACGTGCTCAGTGCAGCTGTCGCCTGCGGACGCGGGGTGGTTACCGAAGGCAAAGTCACAACTGCTGTCCCCGTTATGTGGGCTCCGATTCGTGCCCCAGTCCCGCCGCACCTCACAGAGCTGAGGCCGGCCTGGAGGGCCAGGCTCCCGGGCTGGACCAGTACTGGCGGGCCACGTGGCCTGGAGGAGTGACTTAATTCCCCACGGCTCAGTTTCCTCGGCTGTAAAATGAGTATTAGGGCTTCACCGTGGTTAAGTTAGCTATCTCTGCAAGATGCTTAGAACAGCACCTCGCACGTGGGAAGCGCTCGCTAGCCCTACCTCCACAGTACGACACGCACCGTCCACAAACAGGTGCTAACAGGGAGGGGGTTAGCGCCTGTAGCAGAGGCTCGCGGTGCCCGCCCCGACCAGCTGCTGACGGTGCTGACTGCTAACACTCTCACACCCGTGCCCTCTTGCCGAGGGTCAGCCTCAGCTGATGGAAGCCACCTCCTGGAGGTTAGGAAACACCCTTGCTCCCCAACCGTTCAGCCCGTGAACAGTGGCTGACTGACGGCGGGGATCTAAAAGCCCAGTCCCTCACCTCAAGGAGGCCATACTCTGTGGTACAACCCACGCGCCAGAACTCCCCGTGGGGAGTTAAGACTCGTTCTGAAGTCACGTCTTTGCCTGGCTTCCTTCCCTTGCCCGGCTGGACTCCCTCACTCCCTGGGCGCACAACTTCAATTAATCACTTGCACATCTGTCTCGGGGCTTTGCTTCTAGAGGGCGTGACCTAAGACACTGCCTCTAAAGGGCCACATGATCTGCCCCGTCCCTCTCCTTCTGGGCACAAGAGCGCCTTGGCGCTTGGCCCACGTATGTGATATGTCCTTTCCAAAAGAGAATTCCTTCACGGCCCATCGGATGCGTGAGGAAAACCTGAATTATAGCGTGTGCTTAATTATTCAGAATCTTCCACCCACACCGTCCACGGGGGCAAAGTTCTGGAAAACTGTGATCTGCATGATAACAGCCACCTAGAGCTTCGGTAATTACCCTGGGGGAAAAGACTCTTATATTAAGGGCATGATTAATATATGGGGACCCATTCATTTGCTGAGAACGAACATTTACATGATTTACTTTTGCACGTGTCACAAACGAGCTTCAAGGGTAAACATGGTACCAACCGCTGAAAAGGACGTACCTCCCCTCCTCCTGCCAGCCTCTTATACTTTCACTTTCGTTTCTACTTCTGAATCCCACTCTTTCCTCACACCCCCCCCCCCCCCCCCCCCCCCCCCCCCCCCCCCGTCCACATCTCAGCTTATTCGAGACCGAGGCACCCTACCCCGCACCTTGAGAACAGAGCTAACCAACTGGTGGCTTGGAGGGACTTCTTTTCTTTTTCACCAATTCTTCTTTCTCCCACCTCTAAACCTCAACCATGTCGAGGCTCCCTGCAAGAACCAATTCGGTGTCAACCAGCTAGTCCCGGGGTCCGTAACCTGCAGCCCGCAGGCCAGACCCAGCCCACCACCTATTTTTGTCAATAAAGCTTCGGTGGAACACAGCCAAGCGCATTTGCTTACATACTGTCCGCGGCTGCTCTCGCTGCGGAGGTGACTGCTGCAGAGGTGACTGCTGCAGGCCTCCCACGAGGCCAAAAATACTTCTCACTGGAACCCTTTATGGAACATAACTGCTGACCCTGCGGTAGTGGCTACCCGAACCGCGGGCCGGAGAGCCTGCGGCCACCCAGGCCTCTGCTGCTCGATGCCAGAGGGATCGTGACGTTCACTCTGGTTTCCCTGCAGGCCGTCCTCGCGTTGCTTACAACCTGCCCTGAATACAGAATGAAAACCTGCTTCCCGTGCCCACCCCAGGGCCACGCATCCAGTGGTCTCTGCGCAGAGCTCGATTCCTTTCAAACCCTGCGGGTCTAAGTGTCAGGCGAAGACACCGACTGGTCGCTGAAGGGGGCCAGGCAGAACAGGTGTAAGACTGATGGCCCACGGCTCCCAGGCGTCCTGTTGGCAGTGCTAATATTTTTTGCAAAGAAAAGGTTTACAAAGGTTTCCCAAGAATTTAAACAATAGCACCGCCTGGTCGCTCACCCCATTTACTCTGCTCTGTATTTCATCACAGACTTAACACCACCTGATATTACATTATATGGTGATTTCTGTCTCCTTAATCAGGTGGCAATCTCCGTGAGAAGAGACGTGTTCTAGTGCCTCCTCTATTCCCAGTACCTGTTGACAGAAGACGCTCAATGCATCTCTGAATGAATAAATGAATGAAAGACCAGGGAAAGGGGCTGGACTCTGCTGGTAGGTTTCAAAGCAGCTTGTGTCGGCCCCGGAAGTGGCCCACTGATTGCCTTGAGAGCTCATGTTCCAGTGTCTGGAATCATCTAACGCACAGATGCCTCCATCGACAAGTATTTATTAAACACCTACTGAGTACCAAGTCCTGAGCTAGGCAATTTGGGATCAGCCGAGAGTCTAATCCCTGGCCTCCAGGTCTACGCAACACAGTGGGAAGACACGAGACACATTCAGGGAAAGCAAGATGGAGCAGGAGGCAAGACAGAGAGAAATACCTGGATCCAGAGCTCCTCCTTCAACAGCGATGATACAAAACAGCTTGATCAGATCTCCCCGGATAACCGACGGTGTGTCTGAATGCACGGAGGCATTAAATATAGGACCTGCAAAACAGTGATGGCACCTCATTATTCCCGTTCACACTCGTGTTTAAATTCCATTCCTGGCGCTCTAATGGCCATCTAAACGTGGCCCGCCTTCCTTGGACCTGGGCTAGGTGGCGGTCTAAGGTGGCTTTGCTTCTCTTCAGAGACACGTGCATCACACACAGTCAAATGAGCGTCCTCTTCATTACAGCCACCACAGAACTCTTCCTACAGAATTACTTTTGCTTCTGGCTTTTCCCGTACCTCTTCTCTGATGACAACCGTGGTCCCATTCGAAGGCCACCCCCACCTGCCAGCCTGATACAGCCTGGGTTGCTTCTGCTTCTGTGCGGGTCACCTCCAGGCCAAGGTGGCAGGAGAGCAGAGGGAACAGGACTGGACTGGGGACACTTCTGCCCCCCGACGGGGAGAGCGGCCTCGCTGTGCTGGGGACAGGGGCTCTGCCGTTAGGAGGCTGAGATCCAGTGAGCAGACCAACTTGCCAACAATGACGACACTGTAGGGGGCACTGGCGGGCACCACAGGCTCCAATCTGTCAGGGGAAATCGAGGCAGCATGGGTATTGCTTCAAAACACTACCCACACAGGATCGGTCTTGCACACCTTCCTGAGAACACCTCTCCTTGACTTTCAGTTTGCTTTAAAAAAAAGAACTTTTTTCTTCTTCCAGAGGCCAGAAGATGGTGCTACCCAAAGTGTGCTAACTATATAGGGCACAGGTACTCCAAGCTTTCGAGTTTTGAGCACAAAAATGAGCAACAAAATTAGAAGTATAAAGAGTGAACACATAAAGAGGATTTAGTGCTAGAATTTCATAATATTTGCCACAGAGTCAGTTAGATGCATCTGACTGTAGATATAATTGCTATTATGCTATTTGATTACTAGACATAAGTAAGTGACTTATTAAATTAAAAAAAAAAAAAAGTATGCCAGGGCGCCTGAGTGGCTCATTTGGTTGGGCGGCTGACTCTTGGTTTCGGCTCGGGTCATAATCTCACGGTTTGTGAGTTCGAACCCCGCGTCGGACTCTGCACTGATAGTGCGGAGCCTGCTTGGGATTCTCTCCCTCCCCCTCTCCCTAAGAATAAAATACGGGGCACCTGGGTAGCTCAGTTGGTTGAGCTTCTGACTTTGGCTCAGGTCATGGTCTCACGGTTTGTGAGTTCGAGCCTCACATTGGGCTCACTGCTGTCAGTACAGAGCCGGCTTCAGATCCTCTGTTCCCCTCTCTCTCTGCCCCTCCCTTGCTCATTCTCATTCTCTTTGTCTCTCTCTGTCTCTCTCAAAATAAAAATTAAAAAAATAAAATAAACTTCAAAAAAAAAAGTATCCCTTTGCATGGCCGCAATCTGGCTCCTATCCTCTTCACTCCTTTTACTCCTCAGTTTTATGTGATGGCATTACATAGCTTTCAGCCAACCTGATCCGAATAGCTCAGTATTTACCTTATTCTAATTTCTAAAATCTCAGAACAGGCAAACCTGAAGAAGGTTCCAGAATACCTATGGGACTTCTCTTGGGTTTCCTGGGAAGCAAAAAGAGATGGCCCTGGACACAGATTCTGAAACTCATTCAAAGCTAAAAATATTGTGATTACTAACTTTTAAATCAGATCATCAAAGAGGAGGAAGTACTTTTTTTTTTTTTTTAACACCTACAAGAAATGACCGAGAAAGAGTGTGAAGGTCATGCGAACCAACGAGGCAGAGTCGAAAAGGCTGTATTTTCACTTCACTGTGAGTGGGAAGATGAACTGCTCGGATTGCTTTCCTCACACCAAGGACCAGAGTGGTCTGTTCTGCTGGGAGAAAGGCAAAGGGTGGGTGGAGGAGACGGCAGCTCAGGGGGGTGGGGAAGCCCTGAGCAGGTTGTGGGGAGAGTTCAGATGAACCACAGGCAGCAGGAGGGCATCAACTCTGGGAGCAGGGCAGGGGGATCATGACAGAATGGCGGTCCCGGGCATGGGGAAAGGGACGAAAGCAGAGAGAAGAGGGAAGCCTGACCTACGTGTGGATGGCCTGCCCTTCAATTAACTGCCCTCCCAGCCACGGTTCCCACAGGTCCTGACCAGCCTGGATTTGATCTACCTCGATGGCTCCCTGGGAATGCATGTTAGTAGAAGCCAAGGTGACCCGTGAGGACCACACGTTTTCTTTTCTCTGACTAGAAACAGAGCTCCACCAAGGGGCTTTCTGGAAGTGTCCAGCCCCCTTCTGACAGACCACAAAATGAAAATAAAACAGGAAGATCCTCATCATGGATTTAGGTTTCTAAATTTGAACCCACAAAGGAAGACTTACCAATTTGGACAAATTTCACTTTCGTTTCTTTGTATGTCCAAAGAAAACCCAAAATGCCTTGTAGGTCACAAGTTATGGTTGTCATTTCCCCTAGCGGCTACGGCTGTGGGAACAACGGAGCACTTGTGCTACGGCTCACGATGCAGACAAGGGTCTGGGAAAAGGCCTTCATTGTGATATATAAACGGGGGTGCACTTCCTTCTAATGAAATCAACAACTTGCTGTTAATATGGGTCTTTATGCCAGCCTTGGAAATATTTTTATTATGGTCAATTTCTGTGGTAATGCTGTTTTTGCGAGGGAATTTGGTTAACTTCACAGATGACAGACGTCGGCACAGAGAATGTAAGTGAACAATCAGAGTCACTAGATGTCCCCCGATTCCTAGTCTGCAGAGAGTAAACACATGGACCACTTAGTTTTTAAATACAAACACCGACAGGACCATGTTCCAACTCCAGCCCCTAAAAAAAGGTTATCAACAGCAGTATTTTTGTGAAAGCCCAAACTGTAGGCCACCCGCATGTCCATCAATAGGGTAATGGCTAACTAAATTTTCTAGGAGGTGTAGTCATTAAAGTTGTTATTTACCTAGAATTTGTTTTAACATGAAAAATACGTATCTTATAAGGTTAAGGCGGGAAAGCAGATCATGAAAATGTATATACGGCCTGAAGTCACAGTCATGAAGAAAACACGTAAGAGAGGATTTCTAGGAAGACAGACAACACCAATTAACAAGGTCTGGTAGGTTATGGGTAATTCTTTTCCTTTTCTACTGTATCATATTTAAAATTTTTTTCTCTTTTAAGGAGAAGAGCTTTCGTATTATCCTTTTTGAAAGGCCAAAACCTTGAACACCATAACATTTAATCCATATTTCCCCCTGACACTTTGGGTCAGTGAAATTCATGACTCAGCAGGGCCCCTTGGGAAACACCGTCCTCGTACCAAGAGGCAAGTACCCCCAAAACCAGAGGATAGAAAGGTGGACACCAGGAAGGACCTCTTTGTCATATGGCTCTTATGGTGTGCTGCTGATTTTTAGGAAGCAAACACTCTTCAATATCAAGTCAGTGCTTGCTGGGAGTCAATCGATGTGAGGGCACTGTGCTGGAAGGATCTGATGGCAACTTCTCCTAATTCAACTGTGAACTGGCCATGACAACTGCATGGATTAAATACAATAAAAACCTTAGCCAGTCTAAGACGGAAGCCAGTCTTCAACCTTTTATCATTTTATCTGTTGTGCAGAGATTTTTAAGGAATTGAGAAATAGATTCAATACCCATTCCTCACCCAGGAATAAAAAGATCTTATGTCTCCCTTCTTTCCCATAACAATTCGAGAGAAAGAGCAAATAACAAATGTAAAACAAGATGGAATAAACTCCTATAGAGAGTAAAACAGATACATGAATGAAAGACAAAGACCACATAATCCCCTGAATATCAATAGATACAGAATAAGTATTTGACAACATTCACCATCTCTCATGGTAAAAACAAACAAACAAACAAAAACAAACAAAAAAACCACTCACCAAACCAGTAATGAAGGGAAACTTCCCCAACTCAATAAAGGGCATCTATGAAAAACCCACAGTTACAATGTCTTAATGGTAAAAAACTGCAAACTTTCCCCGTAAGATCAGGAACCAGACAAGGATATCCTCTCATGCCACTACCATTCAACATTGTACTAGAGATGCTAGCCAGGGCAATTAGGCAAGAAGAAGAATTAGAAGGCATTCAGTTTGGAAAGGAAAAATTAAAATTGTCTTTATTCACAGATGCCATTTCATTGTATTTAAAACAGCCCAAGGAATCAACCAAAAACAAAACAAAACAAAACAAAACAAAACAAACAAAAAAAACAACCAATTAAAACTAGTAATAAGCCCAACTAGGTCACAGAGTCTGACATCAATATAAAAGGTTGCAGAACCTGACATCGATATACAAAAATCAGTTGTATTTCTTTCTATACACTTGCAACGAATAAACAGAAAAGGAAATTAAGAGAGCCATCCCAGGGGTGCCTGGGTGGCTCAGTCGGTAGAGCGTCCAACTCTTGATTTTGGCTTAGGTCATGATCTGCTGGTTCGTGGGATCCTGCTCCATGTCGGACTCTGTGCTGACAGCATGGAACCTGCTTGGGATTCTCTTTCTCCCTTTCTCCCTTTCTCCCTCTCTCCCTCTCTCCTTCCCTCCCTCTAAATAAATAAATAGATAGATAGATAGATAGCAATTCCATTTACAATAGCATCAAAAAATAAAATACTTAGGATAAATTTAATGAAAGAAGTTCAAGATTTGTATGCTGACAACTATAAAACATCACTGACAGAAATTAAAGAAGGCCCAAATAAATAAAAAGATGTACCATGTTCATGGATTGGAAGGCAGTACTGTTATATGGCAATACTCTCCAAACTGATCTACAGATTCAACAGAAGTCCTATGAAAGCCCCAGCTGTCATTTTTGCAGACATTAATGGGTGATCCTAAAATTCATACAGATATGCAAGGGACCTAGAAAAGCCAAAACAATCTTGAAAAAGAACAAAGTTGGGAAGGCTCATATTTCTTGATTTCAAAACTTACCTCACAGCTCAGTAATCAAACAATGTGGTACTGGTATAGGAACAGACATACAAAGCAATGTTATAGAACTGAGAGTCTAAAAAAACCCTTACACTTATGGGTAAATGATTCTTGACAAGTGTGCCAAGACAAGTCAAGGGGGAAAGAAGAGGCTATTCAACAGATGGCGCAAGAACAGCTGGTTCTTCACATGTAACAAGGCAAAACTGAATCCCTTCCCCTGCCACACACAAAAATTAACTAAAATGGATCATAGCCCTAAATGTTAAGAGTTGAAACGTAAAACTGTTAGAAGAAAACAGAACCATAAATCTTCACAACCTTGGATCAGGAAATTGTTACTTGGACAAGACACCAAAAACATAAACAAAAAAAGAAAAAACTAAATTGGACTTCATCAAAATTAAAAGGTTGCATGCTTCAAGGGATACCATCAACAAAGTGAAAAGACTACCCACAGACGGGGAGAAGGTATTTTTAAACAATGTATCTGTGAAGGGGCTTGTATCCAGACCATATGAAAAACTCAACTAATCAATGATAAAAAGATAAATAACTCAATTTAAAAATGAGTAAACAATCTGAACAGACATTTCTCCAGAGAAGATACACATATGACCAATAGCTACACGAAAGGATGCCTAACATCAACAGTCATTGGGGAAATGCAAATTAAAGCCACAATAAAATACTACTTCACATACCCACCAGGTTGGCTCTTCTAGAAAAGATGGAGAATACCAGGGTTGGTGAGGATGCGCAACACTTAGAACCGTCACACGTTGCCGGTGGGAATATAAAACTGAGCGGCTGCTTTGGAAAACAAACATGGCAGTTCCTCAGAGTTAAAGAGAGCTACCGTATGACCCAGCATCACTCCTCGGTGAGAAATGAACCCTCATGTCCATCCAAAATCTTGTACGCTAATGTTTATGCCAGCATGATTCACAGTAGCCAAAGAGTGGAAACAACTTAATGTCCATCAACAGACAAATGGATAAATGAAATGTGGGACGTCCACACAATGGAATGCTATTCAGCCACGAAAAGGAATGAAGCAATGGCACACACCGTAACATGGACACTTGAAAACATTATGTAAAATGAAAGAAGCCAGGCACAAATGTCCACATATGTGATTCAATTTATGTGAAATGTCCAGAGGAGGCAACTCTACAGAGACAGAAAGATTAGTGGCTGTGGGGGCTGGGGGTGGGGGTGGGGAGTACTAATGAGTCGAGTTTCTTTCTGGAGTGATGAAAAATTCCGGAAGAGATTGTGGACGGTTGCGCAACTCCGTGAATATACTAAAAACTACTCAATTGTACAGTTCACATGGGTGACTTTTCCAATGTGTTAACCGTAATTCAATAAAGCTATTATTAAAAAACAAACAAGCAAATACACAATAAAAGAAACTTGCACTTTCTCTGCTCTTTCCAAATTTCAGGGTTTAAATCAATATTTCCTCTTCAGTAACCTAAAGGTTAACGGATTAGAAGATGCCAGAAGACAATTTTTTTAAGTTTTTTAAAAATTTATTTTGAGAGAGTGACAGAGAGAATGAATCCCAAGTAGGCTCCATACTGTCATCTATCAACAGAGGCTGATGTCAACACAGGGCTCAAACTCAGGAACCATGAGATCATGACCTGAGCCAAAATCAAGAGTCAGATGCTTAACCAACTGAGCCACCCAGGTGCCCCAAGATAATTTCATTATAGTATTAAAGTTTATGTTAATACAAAATAATACTAAAAAAAAACTTTAACAGAAAAAAATAAACTTTAAGGTCTAGTTTACCTTTAATATAAAAAGTAATCATTTAATTCAACAAATATCTCGTATTCACTATGCTGATTCAATTAACACTTGAATTTTTACAGGTGAGCATAAATGTACACGTTCAGAAATTTCTCCCTGCGATCCATGGGAGATTAACTGAAAACATTCAACATTAAACTCACAAATGATGATCGTTCACCTTGATATCCTAAACAAAACTGGGGATCAAAAACTTTTAACTGACCTACCTACCAAAATGCACACACATACCCAGAGATTTCAGAAGAGCTTCATGAATTACACAGATGAAAAAGAAACATTTCTCTATGTATCCATGCCATTAAAAAAAAAAAAAGTGGACCTTTCTGCCTTACAGGCATAAAAACATTCTACTTAACCAAAGATAAAATCAAGTCGGAAATAGACACAAAAATGCCCTTGTTTTAACTGATCTTCCCATACCTGAACACCACCAATAATTATTCCTAACGAACTGGTGACAGGTACATTCATTCATCCATACCACCACAACTCTGGTAACTCGATTAACTGACGGGAAATCTTTCTCCAGTCCCAAAGCAAGGGGAGGCATAAGGTCAGAAGCTCATCCCCTACGGGGAAATACTGCTCTGTAAGTTGGACCAAAACTAGTGCCCATCACCTTCAGTCCTGGGGACCCCTAAAGACCCACTAAAGAGTGAAAGCTATGGGGCTGGATGCCACGGGGGTCTTGGCTCTGAACCTTGCACTTCTGGCAAGCCATTTACAACCCCTCTGGGGGTTCAGCTCCCTCTTCTCTTTGTACTCCACCGTGTTCTCTAAAGGATCTAAAATAGCTGAGTTTGGGTTCATCTATTTAAAAAAAAAAAAAGGTAGTTTTTACACACAAAAACTGATACACGAATGTTCACAAGGATTATTCGCAATGGTCCAGGAACTAGAAAACACCCGAATGGTCACAAGCTGATAAACAGACAAACAAAACGTAGTGTCTCTGCACACTGGAGTATTATTCAGCCATAAAAATGGATGAATTACCGATACATGCTACAACATGGATATCCTTGAGGACACTGTTTAACAATTAAGAATACAGGCAAACAAAAAAAAGAAAACCCTATGTTAAGGTGGAAAAAAAAAAAAAAGACACGAAGACCATATATTATATTCCATTAACGTAAAGTGTCCAGAACGGGTACGTTTATAGAGACAGAAAGAAGGGGAGTGCTTGCTGGGAGACTAGGGATTGAAGGGTGTCGGCGGAGGGGTACAGGATTTCTGCAGGCGTATGAGGAAAATGTTCTCCAATCGACTGTGGTGATGGCTGCACAGCTGTGACTGTCCTCAAAGCCACTGAATTATGCCCTCTGAATGGGTAAACTGTATGGCACGTGAATCACACCTCAATAAAGAAAGCCATTTAAAAAAAAAAAAGTAAGCCACTGGATCAAGATCCTAGGGTCTCTCTAGTTCAGTGTGTGGTTCAACAGGGCTCCCTACTCACCAGCAGTCTGGAAGTCGATCTCAATAGGATTGGACAGACTGGTTGCTGCTTCTCGCCACAGGCTGCCCCGGACAGGAGACCAGGCTGTCACCACGCAGCGGTACAGCCCCGCATCTGACACCTGAGTCTGGTACATTCGATAGCGAAACTCATCTTCCTGCACCTTCTCTAGCACAACGCCATCCACCCGCGATGCGTCTGTCCAGTTCTCCAGCTTCACCACGGAATCCTGGTCCAGGGAGATGATGTACTTGGTTTCATTGGGGCTGGAGAGGTCCCCAACAGGCTTCTCAGCGGTGATGAGAACAGAGTAGCGCGGCGACTTAATATTCTTGGAAGACACTTTGCACGTCATCTCAAATGTATTTCCTGCAGCAAAGAAAGGCTTTGGCTGCCTTGCCTTCACCACAAGCACGGAATCTGGAACGAAGTACCAGAAAGAGGTGATTTCCAACAGGCCTGGTTAAAATGGACGTACGTCTGAGAGCACAATGACGGGGAATTGGAATTTAGGCGCAAACTGCCGCACGACAGCACTTAAGAAAATCCGGAAACCCGGAAAGAAAACCACACGGATCTGGAAGCAGGCTACAGGCCACCATGCTGGATGAAGCAGAAGAGTCTGGAACGATCTGGTGGGCGTGAGGGAATCTGGGAGACTTGCGGTGCCCTCAAGGACAGGAGGCAGAGCTCACGCTTAGAGGACGGGAGGAGACGTGGTTGAACCCAACACCCAAGGGGGACTCTAGGCCACGCCAGTTGCCTGCCCTCCCCTGAGGTTCTGCTGGGTGAGGGAGAGTCCGCTGGGAGGAGCAGAGCAAGGGAGAAATGGGTTCTTTCCGTTTCATCATATGATGCTCTCGGTCAGAATGGGGTGATTACTCAAGTGACTGGAACACGCACCTGTAGCTCTAGTCCTTCCCACAGAGACACTGTTTTAACATTTTGGGCGAGTATCCATGGCTACACTAACTTTACGTTTAAGCACGGTACTCCCTGCTTCTCTGTGAAAACAGAAATCCCTAAGCATATACACATTAGGAGTCATCTATATTATGACAGCTCAATGTCAGGCACGCGGAAGGTACTTCAATATTGGTTGAATGGATGAATAAATGAATTAAACATATTCTTTTTATCCTTTAATAAGATTATTAATTCTATAATCTGCCTAGCTAAAAACTGAAATTTTTATATTGGGTTTTTGCGGGAGCACCAAACCTATTAGGCAGAACATGTGTGTTATACAGTGTCTGTCCAGTGTCACCGGTTCCTGAGGTCCCACAGAGCCACCCACATTCTTTCTTGGTTCACCCGTGAGTTTGGTAATCCACTGATTAATTACCCAAGTACTTAGAGCCTCCCATATTCCAGGCACTGGCGATAAACAAAGAATGCCTTATATGCTAGCAGAGGAAGAGGAACAAAATAAATAAGTAAAATATACAGTATGGTTAGCGGGGGATCATGTGTGAGAAAATGAAGATGAGCCAGCAACGAGGCGGAGAAGAAAGAGCTGTGAGGTAGGAGGGAAGCCTAGGGAGGACACTGTCCCACAGCCAAGGGAAGACCAGAGAGGACGGTGTCCCACAGCCAAGGAAAAACCAAAGTACTTCTGGGAGGAGGGAATGATCACCGGCACTAAATCCCAAGTCAAGTAGGACAGCCAACAACTGGATTGTGCAGTATGTCAATCACTAGCGACCTTAACATGAGGACCGGGGACAAAAGCCTGATCAGGGCAGGTGCCAGAAGGAACAGGAAAAAAGGAACTGGAGACACCCAGTACAGACAAATCAAATGCTTTGGCTATAAAACGAAAGAAAGAGCAGTGAGTGGGGGCCAAGGGGCTTGGGGAATGGAAAGATGGAGGGTGAAGTGAGATCAAAATTACTCTATAGGGGCACCTGGGTGACACGGTTAAGCATTTAACTCTTGATTTCGGCTCAGGTCATGATCTCACAGTTCGTGGGTTCAAGCCCCAGAGTCAGGCTCCACACTAAGCATGGAGCCTGCTTGGGATTCTCTCTCTCTCTCTCTGTCTCTCTCTCTCTCTCTGTCTCTCTGTCTCTCTCTCTCTGTCTCTCTCTGCCCCTCCCCTGCACATGCACATGCATGCATGCTCTCTATCTCTCAAAATAAATACATAAACTTAAAAAAAATTCCTTTAAAGGGACCTCTGGGTGGCTCAGTTGGTTGAGCATCCCACTTCAGCTCAGGTCACGATCTCATGGTTCGTGAGTTCAAGCCCCACGTGGAGCTTTGTGCTGACAGTGTGGAGCCTGCTTCGGAACTTGTCTCTCTCTCTCTCTGCTCCTCCCCCTCCCCCCCACCGCCACTCTCAAAAATAAATATTAAAAAAGTTACTTCATAAAATACAAAAGTAAAAGACAAGAGGTCTAACGGTACGTTTATAGGTCAACAGGAAAGGTCTGGAAATTGTAGTAATGTTGACAACAGAAGAGGGGGGAGCCACATGCCTGACTGGTGGGAGAAGCTGCCCTTTGCAAGGACCTGGGCTGGGGGCGAGTGTGGGGAAATTCTCCTCTGATGGTTTCTGCTTCTTTAGGGAAAGAGAAAGCAGGGCAAACAGTTGAGGGTAAGGCTGGGAGAGGAGGATTTCAGAGAAGGTGGTATGCAATAATCACTGTGGAGAGGAGGGAAGTGAACAGATTAGGGAAATGCAGAATGATTGCCAGGCAGCGTTAAGAGCTCCGCTGCCATAAACGATCCGAGATTTAAAGAGAAGCCAGCCCACACGTTTAAATGTTTCTGTCCAATGACAAATGCAGGTAGGGGGGAGAGCAGGCGGCTTTGAACTGGCCCGTGGTTAGGTCAGAGCACCATGCAAAACCAGAGCAGGGCAAAAGGGAGCTCAGCGTGCAAGGGGGCGGTGACGGCTGGCTGGGAATCTAAGCGAGGTGACTGCACATCTACCCTCTCCCTTCCATCCCCGGACATACCTCAGAATGAAAGCAGGGGCTATTAAAAAAAGGGCAGGGGCACCTGGGTGGCTCAGTCCGGTGGTGAGACTGAGTCCGGCTCAGTCTGGGTGGTGAAGCGTCTGACCTCGGCTCAGGTCATGATCTCACAGTCTGTGAGTTCGAGCCCCGCGTCAGGCTCTGTGCTGACAGCTTGGAGCCTGGAGCCTGCTTCGGGTTCTGTGTCTCCCTCTCTCTCTGCCCTTCCCCTGCTTATGCTCTGTCTCTCTCTGTCTCAAAAATTAAAAAAAAAAAAAAAAATGACACAGGGCAACAGGTGTAGACTGGACTGCCCTTGACAAGTGGTGCTATGACAGGAGAGAGAAATGAAGGCCAGTACATACAAGGTCATGGACTGCCAGTCCAGTAGGATTAAAGGGCTGATGCGGGAGTACCGGAGGGGGTGGTGGGAAGAAACGGAAGGTGTGTTTATTGAACAGGACGCCTGGAATGGAGGGCGCGGAAGGTTTTTGGTGATCACAACTCAGACGGTCTAGTGTAGGGTGTGAACGTGGGAGGAAATGACCAAGCCACACAGAGGACACGATGACTCGGGAGGAGGGCAGGGGACTGAGACAGAAAGGTTTATCTTCACCAGGCTTTTCCACCCTGGCCACATAGGAGAAGTGGCGTGGCAGCATTTAAAAATTCCAAAGCCCATGGGGCGCCTGGGTGGCGCAGTCGGTTAAGCGTCCGACTTCAGCCAGGTCACGATCTCGCGGTCCGTGAGTTCGAGCCCTGCGTCAGGCTCTGGGCTGATGGCTCAGAGCCTGGAGCCTGTTTCCGATTCTGTGTCTCCCTCTCTCTCTGCCCCTCCCCCGTTCATGCTCTGTCTCTCTCTGTCCCAAAAATAAATAAAAAACGCTGAAAAAAAAAAATTTTTAAAAATTCCAAAGCCCAGACTGCATATACCCTCAGGCCAATTAAGACAGGACCCCTTGGGGGACTTAAGTATCAGGGTGTTTTTTTTTTTAACGTTTATTTATTTTTGACAAAGAGAGAGAAAGAGACAGAGACAGAGCATGAGTGGGGGAGGGGCAGAGAGAGGGAGACAGAATCCGAAGCAGGTTCCAGGCTCCGAGCTGTCAGCACAGACAGCAGGGCTCGAACTCACGGACTGCGAGATCATGACCTGAGCCGAAGTCGGACGCTTCACCGATTGAGCCCCCCAGGCGTCCCAGGCATCAGGGTTTTTTGGAAGCTCCGCGGGTGTTTGCAATGTGCAGCTGAAGTGTGGGCCAGCGCTGTACGCAGAGAGAAGCTAGCAAGTCAGTAAGAGGACTGGAGGGTGTGGCCGTGAAACAAAAGTGCCTCCCTTCCCAGAAGGAATGAGGACCAGGAGTCCAATGAAGGGGTGGCAAGCTGATGAATAGGCCCTGCTGTAGAAGGAGCGTGGGGAGGAAACCCCTCTACTCAGGAGACCCCAGGGGAAACAGCGGCCTCAGGGGACAGAGCGAGGCTGGTCATGTTTCAGGTGGGAAAGAGAAAGGAATGTTCCAAGCTGAGCTTCAGGCAACAGGAGATCCCACGGAGTCTGAGAGGGGCCTGTTTGGGTTTGGGAGGGGGGCGTGTAGTACGGAGGGGGTGGCAACCAGTCAACTGAGGTGTGTCGAAGGGCATGTGGTATGTAACACCTCGGGCGCGAGGGGGACCTAGGAAGCCTGAGCTCCCTGCAGTGAAGGACTTGATGAGTCGGGCGTCCCAAGGCAGACAAAATTGCTTCCCCCAAGTTCTTGTCACCTCTCCCCAGAAACAATCTCTCTGAATGGATGACTGACGCCTCAGGGGCAGGTGCAGTGGCCCATGGCTGCCCTTTCATCTGTGGCACCGCAAACGTGCCTGCATCCAGCAGGAACTCGCAGACACGAACCCACCCCAAACACCCCAGACCACCCAGCAGAGCAAGTGTCAAGGGCGGAGCCCCTCCACACTGCGGGCACCTACGAGATGAGCGTCTACCACCCACCCAGCCCCAGCTCTCTCCCCGGGACTGAGCCTCCTCGAGCATCAGCCTCTTGAAGGGGTTCACGCTGTTGATAAATGCAGTAGTCACTCGAGTTTGCATTCTCTGGGCTTCCTGGCGGCAAGGGAGCCTGCAGGTGGGCCGGGCACGTAAAAACGCGCAGTGGGACGACCCGGGCCCAAACGAGAAAACGGACCGTCCCTGAACAAGACTAACGCGCCTACCTTCCGATGCCCAAAATATGTTGACGGGTTTGGAGAAGACGTCCTTGCTCTTGACCCAGCTGTCGTTACGCTGTTTGGTCCATGCAGACACAGCACAGTAATAACTGCCTCGGTCTTCCTCTGTGGTCCTTTGGATTCGGAAACTGAACGTGTCCGTACGCTCCTTAGAAAAAATGAAGTCTCCATCCTGGGCCCGCTGCTTGCTTCGGTCTCCGTACTTCAGCGTCCAGTCCCCGTTCATGACTGCAAGCAGCTCGCTGGCCACCAGGTCATCGCTGCGCCGGTTCACCCTGTAGTACCAGGACACCGTGAAACGGACGCTGGCCTGCAAGCTCTTCATGTCCACTATGCGGCACTCCAGCTCCGTGAGGTCGTCGGAAAACTCGGGGACCTTAGAAGCATTCAGGTACACCTGATAGTCTGGTTCTGAACGAGGGGGAGAGGGAGAGAGGTGGGGGGAAGGGGCAGGATAAATAAAACCAGACAGCAACATACTAGGAATTAGCAAAAAGAACGAGACAAGTGCTACTCCCGTCCTGACCGTCAAATGCCCATCCTACCGACCACAGGGAAGTCGGTCTTTGCCAACTCAGGAATCAAAGTCTTTGCGCTGGAGAGGAAGGATCTAGAAAGAGTCAGTTCCTGCAAAACTTGTACAACGCTGCCACCCAGGAAACCTCCCAAGGCCAGAAGCCAAATAAATGCCTGTAATCAGAGTCCTGACCTTTCCATAGGCTCGGGGGCTGTGTCAGTTACCCCAGCAGGTCGGTCTTTCGTGAGGGAGCCGAGAGGCTCAGTGCTCACGCTCTACAGAGGTTTTGCCTGGTAAAGCCAGCCTGCCAGGCTGTGCTGACAGAGCTCCAAAGCCCCCGCTGGAGCAGCACGGGAAAACCCCATCCCAGAGTACATTCCAGCACTCGAGGCCGATCCCCACCCTGGCCTGGTTCCTGCCACCCTTGGCCAGGCTCCAAAGGCAAGGCCCTCAGGTCACCATTCGCCCCGAAGATTCTCATCCTCACCTTCCTGGTCCTCTGACTTTTTTCCTCTCAATGTGTTCAGTAGTCAGTAGAGCCTCCCCACACGACACTGTCTTCGCTGCCCCACGTGACTCTCCCGCATAGTTCCCGCACACGGGAGAGCAGAGCAGGCTTTCTTGGGACCACGCCACTTCCCTGCCAGGTGCACGTTCTGCCGGGGGTGGGAGGGAAGCCAGCACCCTCCTGGCATCCCCTGACTGCCGTCACAGCCCTCTCACTTTTATTCTTCCCTCGTGTGAAAACCCTCCTTCCTCGGAGGTTCGCTGCACCCATCTCATCCATTTTTACCACTCCACGTTTCTGTCTCTGCTGTCCCCAAGGCCTTCCTCCACACTTGCCAAGGAACTGGCATTAGAACCTCTCTGTGGCCTTCCACCCCCTCCTCGGGTCATTTTCAACGATCTGAGGTTCTCCAGCCCCCGCACCGTGTCACACCACTGTGGTCACCTGCTGGCAGTGGCCGTCTCCTCCTGACCGCCCTGCAAACTTCCACTCATCCTTCACTGTAACCTCCTCTGTGTCCGCCTTCAGGGTCCCCAGAGTGTTGCACCCTTTCTCCCTGCTCCCATAAGCCGTGGAGGTACGCTTGTACAGCAGCGTCCCTGTTATTACCGTTGAAGATCTCATGCCCGAGTGCCAGATACACAGCCTTGTATGCAGCGGGCACTCAATCAACGTGTGCTGCCTGGCTTTTACAGAAAGTCACATTCTTCTCTTGTGGCATATGGTCCGCCAGGAGAAAACTAATTCTCCCTAAAGGGAACTTTCCATCTGCTACGGCGATCTTTATTCCCATCACCCCAAACAGTTTAGTTTTATTTAACGTTGCTTTTATTGATGACTCATTCAGATTATAAACTGCTGAGGTCAAGGAACTGTTCTGTGATTTACACCTCTAATAAAATGTGTAACATCATGACTTCTCCAAGAATGATTCAGTGGCCAGGAAATGGAAAGAACGCAAAATCCTAACGCCTTCAAATGGCATCTTCACAAGCATTTCATTGCAAGTGAGGGTAGGCCCTGTGGCATATATAGTTAAACCAAGGGGACCTGGCCCACCAACGGGAGCACGCCGTGCCGCGGGGTGGAGGTTACGGAAACAGCATGGGCTGCCAGAACGCCACGCTGCCTCCTCATCGGACAGGTGAATGTGCTAGAGTCGCACAGCTGGGGTGTGTCCTGCCTCCTGGGCACAGGGCCGGCACCCCACGCTGCCTCGGCAATGACACCGCCTGTGGAATAAATACCACCCAAATGCCTTTACACCGTCCCGTGCCTAAGACCTTCCCAGATTACCCTACATCCCAGGGTTCAGACCCTTTCCTCCTGGCAGACTTTGCCAGAGCTACCTGAGCGCAGACAGGACAACCAGGTTCCTCTCGCGCGGCAAGGACAGCAGTGGACTGGCCGGGCACATGGCAAGATCGCACTGCTCTGTCAGGACTGACCTGGAGAGCCACACCAAGAGTGCTCGTGACACGGCAGTAGAAGCCACTGCCATGCACGGATCCCACCCCCATTACGAGCAGAACACGAAGACCCTTCATGTAGTTCCATGTTAACCAGAACAACAAACTGAGGCAGTAAAGGGCAGTGGTGAAGAGCCAGGGATCCGGAGGCAGACCGTTCGAATCCTGGCTTGGCCATCTACTTGCTGTGCACTTGGGCAGACTACTTAACCTCTCTGGTGCCTCACCTATAAAAATAGAGATAGTAACAGTTACTGGCTCGCAATGCTGCTTGTGAGGACTAAGAGTTAAACTATACAGGCTGCACGCGGCTGGCTCTGTCGGTACAGCGTGTGACTCTTGATCTCAGGGTTGTAAGTTCGAGCCCCACGTTGGGTATAGAGATCACTTAAAAATAAGATGTTTTTTAAAAAAGGAGTTAAAATATACACAAAAGTGCTTACACTGGTGCCTGGCACGTGTGTGTATGCCTATGCACACACACATATACGTATATATACGGACACACGTGCATATTGGCGAACTCCATTCACCATTCCCAGCTCATATTTGAGGAAGCAGAGCTTTAAAGAGGTCAGTCACGTGCCCATACAGCTCCAAAGTGGGATCTGAACCCAGGGCCATATCCTTTCTAATGCCTTTCAAGGACAGCCTCGCTTCCCGGATAAACCACGTTCCGTCTTGGAAACTATTTTCTCACTCCCACTGACTGGCACAATGACCTGTAGCATCACGGGATGTCGTGCCTGGCAATGACACTGGTATGGCACCATCACCAGGAATCTCACCCACAGAGGCAGCTCCCCTCCACGTGCCATCACCTAAGCCTGGATGACCAGCACCATCCAAATGGCCGAGAAGCAAGCTGTCGGATTTTTCTTCTGTTTCCTTAGCAGTCACCAGCTCTTAAAAATAAGCCCTTCAAGGGGCACCTGGGGGGCTCAGTCGGTTGAGCGTCTGACTTCGGCTCAGGTCATGATCTCACGGTTCGTGGGTTCAAGCCCCGCGTCGGGCTCTGTGCTGACAGCTCGGAGCCTGGAGCCTGCTTCGGATTCTGTGTCTCCCTCTTTCTCTCTGCCCTTCCCATTCATGCTCTCTTTCTCTCAAAAATAAACAAACTTAAAAAAAATTTTTTTTTAATTTTTTTAAATTAATGTTTTTAATGTTTGTTTATTTTTGAGAGAGAGACAGAGCATGAGTGGGGGAGAAGCAGAGAGAGAGGCAGACACAGAATCCAAAGCAGGCTCCAGGCTCCGAGCTGTCAGCACAGAGCCCGACGTGGGGGTTTGAACCCACGAACCGTGAGATCATGACCTGAGTTGAAGTCGGACGCCTAACTGACTGAGCACCCAGGCACCCCCCACCCCAAAAATATTTTTTTAAATAAGCCCTCAGTCCTTGCTGGTTTACTTTCTTTCCCTGAGCATATTCCTCCAGAGGCATGCTGAAAATAAAGCTATTAAAATTACCATGAAAGACGGATGGTAGAGAAGCAGTGACATCTGTGGTCAGACCACAAGGCACCCCCACAGCTCATTCCCTGGATACTGGAATCCAGCTGCTCCCCTGGGTTCCTCCTTAGGCTCAGACCCAAACACCAGCACAGAGCTGGCTTCTAGGCATCTCAGGTGGGTGTGTCTGTGGCATGGCCAGTGTACCACATTTGTACCATCACCTCGCTCCCCACCTGCCTCTGCCAATGCACACGCACACAAACACGCATGCAAATATATAATACACACACATGCATGCAGGCACACACATGCACAAGCACATTCATACATGCATGCACACACATACGCACTTTCATATATGCACACATGCTCACATATACAAGCACATTCATATGCTCACACAAAGCACACATTCATACATTACACACACACGTACACATTCGTACGCATACGTACACACACTCATACATGCAGGGACACATACGCAAACATGCATTCATACACATACACACTCGTACACACATGCACACATACATAAGCACACATTCACACACACTTGTACACATGCACGCACACGTATGTAAGCACACATTCATACACATACTCGTACACACACATGCACACATACGTAAGCACACATTCATACACACACGTACTCCTACACACACACACGCACACACATACATAAGCACACGTTCATACACATACACACTCATACACACACGCATGCACACACATAAGCACACGTTCATACACATGCACACTCATACACACACGCACGCACACACATACGCAAGCACACGTTCACAAACACATGCACACTCATACACACTCGCACATACGCGCATGCACACACAGCTGACTCCCGCTCCAGACTCGGCCAGCTCCTCCTCCTAACTTCCCAATTACTGTTCCTGCTGCCACACCCACCATTCGCTCTCCAGGTCACCTCTGCTCAAGGCGTGTGCCGTGTCCGACTCTCCACTCTGAGGGGCCCTAAGCCTCACACTGCTCCCATTCCAGGACCTGCACACAGTAGGTCTCTGTAAGTATCTGTGAACAAAAGTGGGAGGCTCATGAACACCGCCCTCATCCCGGCCCTCTCTGCCTCTGGCCGAGACTATTATAAGTAATCAACCCACCTCCAGGTGGACACAGGTATCAGGTCATCTGTACCGTAAACTTCCCATGGCTTTCCTTCTCACCTCCAGGGTGATGGGCACACTCCCCAGCCTGGCACACGAGGCTCTCGTGAGTGTGAGTCTACCCCATTTATCTGGCCTCACCGCCTGCTGCCTTCTTATATCTATTCTACATTCCCCTGGGGTGACACCTCTTCTCATTCCCTGACCTCCTCCCACGCTTCCAGGCTTTCTACCTCCCTTCCTGCCACTCCCTCTGCCCCGGCACCTGCAACACCTGCTTGGTGGCTGTTGAAGAGACGACTGAACAGACTCCCCCGTTCCACTCCACACCCCACCCCCAAGTGAGTCAGTTTAAACCCGATGAATCCAAACACAGAGAAGGCAGAGCACGGCGGGGCTGCAGCATGTGAACATCTAGTTCAGCAGGACAGGAGATTCTCGTTGACTGGCTGGTCTCCTTCTCTGTTAAGACTAAATCTTAGGCCCCCATACTGCAAAGACGAACAAAAACAAGTGGGTGCTCGGCTTGTGAACTTACAAGGCACAGGTTCCAGTGATTTAAAGGATGTTCAAAGGCCATGTGAACTACCCACCAGCCTTTCAGGCCGACTTTGGACTTGGACTCCTGGAGGAGGCATACACGGCCCCTCTATGTCAGAACAGCGGGAGTACAGGTGGGTTCTTCTTTCAGTTTTGTTTTGGCACACGGGTAGAAATTTTCCCTTTTTTGTTGTTTTGCGATTTTAAACCTTGTTTGTGGAGAACTGTGCCCGTTCTTCGAACTCCATCACACACATTTGTCTTCTGTATAGCCTTCTCTACTGACCAGAGAACGCCTACTTGGAATTCACCTGTCATACCTCTGCTTCTTGTTCAACAAACCTTCACAAAGACCCAACACCCACCAGGCTCCCTGCTCTCCAAGCCTTTTATCTGAACACTGCCTTGAACTTTGATTATTATCATAGGTATGTCTTATGGACCTTCTGTACGTCGCTTCCCAGGGCCAGAGACCAGCTACCTAATTCCTCCTTCTGTGCCAGGCATGTAGTGCCTTGTACGTAAATGATATTAAACCGTTTGCCGAATTGGAATATATTTAATATTTTGCATAAAAATGCTCGTTTGTGGCATAAGCATTTCACTACTGATTTATCCTGCTTGATCTCATCAAGAAATCAGCTAAGAATGCAATGGTGGTTATGTTTAAAAACCTGCTTATCAGTTAAGGATGCACACGAAAGTACTTAATGGCAAAATGACATGATGTCTGGGATATGCTTTAAATTCTACCAGAAAAAGTATGTGTGTCTGTCTGCGGGAGGGAAGAGAGACAAAATACAATTAGCAACCTACTGGCAATTACTGAAGCTGATGGTTCTTTCCGCTTCTGCGTGAGTTTTTTTTTTACATTTATATTCCAAAAAGTTTTAAAAAATTAACAAACAACTCACCCACACTGTAAGCCCTTTCACAGAGTACAGAGACCAGACTAAGCATGACATCATCACTACTATTCTTAGAAACAAGGGTCTGCTCCCTAATCTGGCTCCACGAGGCTCTCTGCTCATATACACACCCCCACCCCCCCACCAAAGCTACAGTCTCTAATAGACTCCCCACCCCCTGCCCAAAGAAAGGCTTGGTTTTTTCAATATATGTCACTGAACTCCGTTGTTACAACTTTCAAACACAATGAGAAGCTGTCACAAGCCTTGGCTCATTTGATAAAGCAGGTAATTTGTGCCTACTGTGTGTAGGGCCTGCAGTGGACATTTTCACGCAGATCACCTCCTTTCCTCGAACAGGAATTACACAACAATGGTATTATTATACTTGTTTTACAATGACAATCATAGCGGCCAGCATTTATTGAGGACTTTCCATATACCACACACCATGCCATATACATTTCCTCGCGTTCTTGCTTAATCTTAACAACCTTTGAATATAGGTACTATTTCCACGTATGTTTCCTAAATAGAAAAAAAAAACAATAAAAGCAAAACAAAACCCAGAGCCCAGAGGTGTGAAGTTGGAAGCCTCAGGTCTTGCACCGCACATGTGAGCAGGATCCTGGCCTGGCTCCCCGACCAGGACCGAAGTGCACAGCCTCCTTACATACCCGGTTGTGAACACTTTCTCAAGACCCACCAACATCCCAGAAGACGAGAGTGGTAATCACAGCCGAGGCACTAATCCCAAACTGTGTGCAACAGGGCCCAGCTCTAATACCCGCTCTGCAGCCTTGTTAACTTGGGACAGCTAATCAGATGGGCAGGCTGCACGCACGAGTTAGAGGGAACGGGAGAGGGCGTGCCCCCGTGTCTGCCGATGCCAGTTCTGTTGCCTCGCACTGGGAAGGTACTACGGGGGCAGCGAACCGGCTGGCTAATTGTCAGAGTGGCCGCTCTCGCCATCTGCGTAACAATTACTGCGTATTCTCTGAGGTTTAAACGGTCTATAAAAACTCGTTGTTTGGGGGAGACCCCCTACCCCACCTTACAGGACCATGATTGGGAGGTTGTTTTCAGCGTCAGCCACTTCAGAGAAGAAAGTAGCAACGTTTGGACGACCTCACTCAGTTTCCTCTCTCGCTTCATCCTCCTCACCGATCCCAGAGAAGGAAGAGTGAATTGCCGGGTTTGGGGGGAGCAGGGGCAGGAAAGGGGCTGGGCGTGGTCAGCTCGACCCCCTCTCCTCGGGAGCAGCTGCCTCTGGGACCCACATCCTTAGTCCCTCCATCCTCTGAGACACACTCCCACGTCTTACTTGGTTAAGGACTTGGTGCGGAAGAGTACGTTATATATTGACCCTCCCTTCCAATAAATCCTCGTTATCGCCAAGAGGATGTCGAGAGGACTCGAGCACCGGTCACTGTGCTAAAAGCACTTCATAGGCAGCGTTCCACGGAAACCTAGAAAACCGAAGCCTCACAACCTTAGCAACGCACCCAAGATAACATGCCTAGAGAGCGGTGGAGCACATCCCCGCTCTCCAGCACCGGCCCACATGCTACTCGGCCTCCAGAGATAACCCCGGACAGACAGCTGATAACAGTCGCCCATAAGTTCTGCAGATCTGAATCTTATCTCCTGTGGACGGCCCAGAACTCTGAAGTCTCTACCAAGTACTTAGCAGATTAGCAGCTTCCTTTAAAGGAAAATAATTACCTTCCTCGCTGGCACATGGCTGGAAGAAGGGACAGTCCTCTGGTGGGGAAGAATGCAAATCAGGTTCTTGGGACTGAAAAGCCTGGCTCAGCTCTGCCTCCTCCTGTTCTTGTAGCCGAAACCCACGGAACGCCCTCCAATTAACACCGCAGAGGTCTGGTACTTTGGGCAGACAGCTCAACCATAAACTGATTAGGATCCAACTCGTGCCAAAGACTCATTTCAGGCATCTGACTGCAGAGAGAGGTGGCCTGCTGTGTAGATCAACCAACCCTTCCTCCAGAGCCTCTCGTTTTAGCCATATACCAAATTGGGTCAACACAAAGCAACGTTTGTCCTCCATAGTAACAGCTTCTTACAGAAACTCCTTCACACACTTAAGATTTACGCCCTCAGCTTTTATAGAGTGGATATGAGAAACATCCATTTAAACAATCACTCAGAGCCTTTCATAAAGGAACAGTTGAAAGCACTGTCCATTATGTTCTCTGATGCCCTTACATAAAAAAAAGCACATGATAAATTCAGTGCCAACAGAAAGTTTGGCTCTCTCTGTTTTCCTTCATCAGAGGTGAACTGTACAATCACATTTCTTCTTGCCCCGACTCTTCAAAACTTCAGAAGCAAATTCAGCACTCAAGTGGAGCTAACTAATGGATCCCAACCACCTTGCGATATCTATTCTTTGATTTGTTTCTCACCCCTTTTGATCTTGCTTTTATTTTTATATCTCCTGCTTTAAATCGGGCTTCATTTTGCAAGCCAACTTAAATCTTTTTTCCCTCCTTCAAAAGTAGGACACAAATCCTAAGTAAAAGAGGCTTTTTCTTACCCTCTACAAAACCATCACAGCCCTCCCGGCTGCTTCAAGTGCTCTTGGACTCACCAGACCCATGCATCTCTGTCTGGTTAACACAATGGCACGTACGAGACGAGAAGACCCCAATCAGCTTCGACTCCCTCCTCTGCTCAGTGCACTAACCCCAAGCCATCAGGACAAGAACGGCCCAGCTTTTAAAACTTTATGCTTTACAGTTTCAGGGGTAAAGCGGATTCCAAAAGCCCAGAATGTTTCTACATAAGATAATAATACTTGGGGGGGGCCTGGGTGGCTCAGCCAGTCAGGCGTCTGACTTTGGCTCAGGTCGTGATCTCGTGGTTCGTGAGTTCAAACCCCAGGTCAGGCTCTGTCCTGATAGCTTGGAGCCTGGAGCCTGCTTCGGATTTTGTATCTCCCTCTCTCTCTGCCTCTCCCCTGCTCACACTCTTTCTCTCTCAAAAATAAACATTAAAAAAAAAATATGACAATACTTGGAACAGACTTGACTGCGACATAATTCTCTATAAGCCATTCTAAACGTTTATTTTGAAATAAAAGAAACAAGCACTCACCATTTGGTAGATTCTATTTTCCACACATATCTGCAGTTATATTTCCAAGCCTACATGCCCTTTCGGAATATGACCTTGCTACTCTCTCATTAAGAAATGGGGTCCCAGGGCGCCTGGGTGGCTCAGTTGGTTGAGCATCCGACTTCAGCTCAGGTCATGATCTCGCGGTTCATGAGTTCGAGCCCCGCGTTGGGCTCTGTGCTGACAGCTAGGAGCCTGGAGCCTGCTTCGGATTCTGTGTCTCCCCCTCTCTCTGCCCCTCCCCTGCTCACACTGTCTCTGTCTCTCAAAAATGAATAAAAATGTTAAAAAAAAAAAAAAAAAAAGAAAAGAAATGGGGTCTCAGGGTGCCTGGGTGGCTCAGTCAGTCAAGCATCTGACTTTGGCTCAGGTCATGATCTCAATTCGTAGGTTCGAGCCCTGCACTGGGCTCTGTGCTGACAGCTCAGAGCCTGGAGCCTGCTTCAGATTCTGTGTCTTCCTCTCTCTCTGCCCCTCCCCTGCTCATGTGAGCTCTGTCTCTGTCTCTCAAAAGTGAATAAATGTTAAAAAAAAAATTTTTTTTTTAAAGAAATGAATGCTGGAGGGTCCTCCCCTAAATCCTAACCCTCAAAATCATAACCAAAATAAAAATCAGTGGTTTTCAGATAGGAATAAGGCAGTACCTCACTCATGAGGTTATCGTGGGGATCAAATATTTAATGCATGTAAAGCCCTTAGCTCAGTGCCCGGTGTACAGTAAGTGTTTGATAAACAGTAATTATTATTTTTAACGTGTCAAGTAGCAAAACGGAAAGTTCTGTGTAACACCTGCCTAGGGAAGCAACTTTGGCAAGATGCAGTTTTGTGACAACATTCCATAGTCACATAATGTAAAATGACCTACATAAACAGAGTCCTTGGCAGGTCGCCTGTCTTCCTATTTTTCTTGGACACCTCTCAGTCATCTCCAACAGCCCCCAAGGTGCATGCGGTAAGGTGTCCACACGCATGCACATACATGTCGAGTATCTAGAGATAATCATAGAGTGTCAGGCCAGGCCCATCCGTCTCTGGGCAGAGTCCAAAGGGGAGGTCCTGGAGAAAGGTCTGCTGCTGTACTCGTGCCCGACTCACCCCTGATAAGTGTCCCGGCAGCTGTAATGGAGTGAGTCACAGGCACGGGGAAGGAGGAGGTTTAAGAGGAAGAAAAAGAACACAGGCGGGGTCCCTACCACTTACACCCCCAGAAAGTTATCCTTCTGCACATATCTCTGTGCATTCTGGAAGCTAAACATGATTGCTGTCCTCGCAATTCTTGTTTTCCTATGCACATGCTTTAATACTCTCCATGTTTATCTATCCATTCAGCCAATGTTGCCCAAGTGCCCACCAAGTGCAGAGCGCCGCACAAGGTGTGGGCGTTCTGCAAACCTTCCATCGGTCAGGGTAAAGCACGCTGATGACTTTCCTGACAGTGGTGCCGGCGCTCTACGGGCAAACAAATGGCTGGATCCTTGGGACAATAATGGAGCCTTTTCCCACCATTTAGTCTCTCTATTTCTTCTCACTCTCTGGAGGACACGGCCACCAACAAATCCTTTCCAGTTAAAAGAGCCCATTCCCTCCCAGAGCAACCCTCCTGCTTTCTGACAGTCCCTGCATCTCCCCCAGGCGACGCCGGGATCAGTGCACCAGCACTTCAGAGAGGCCCTCACACTGGATTGCAGGCGGCGCTTTCTAAAAAAAAAAAAAAAAAAACCCCACCAGAGCTGTGATTCTAAGTTGGAGAGGAGGGGGGACCAGGAGTCAGCGCTGGGATTTGACGCACTATACAATGCACCAAGGATCAGAGCCGGGAGACAGATTCAGCTCCAGAGATGAAAAATCTTCTTTCGGTGCTGACAACATCTGTTTTATTTTGAAGGTTGCTAAGGAGAGTTCTAGCTGGGCCAGCATTGTTCCAGTTCAGTACTTCATAGGGAGACTCTCGCACAGGGCTCAGACGGCAGGAATAAAAGCTCGCTGGATAAACCCTGCTCCTTTTACTGTGCAGATATCAGAGAATCACTTTGCTACCAGGGATGATTAACACCCTGCCTGGTCTCGCTCTGAATCGGCCATACCTTCTGCTCACACTCTTATTCCTCGTCCCCTCCCTGCCCCCTCTGTTCCCCACTTGCCGGCTCCCCCTCTCTGCCGATAAATTAGGAAGAAACAGACAGTGATCGTGCCACTGACCCGGGAGACTTTTGACACTGAGACGAGGAAGAGCTAAGTGTGGGATGGGGGTCATGGTGGGAGGGCACTTAGCATCAGACAATGGAGGAAATGATTTCCTGGCCTTTACAGATCTGGTTTACCTACTAACAATCACAGCAGAGCCCAATGCCTGCATCAGGGCTCAGAACAGCCATGGGATGGCGGAGAGATCAAGCTCAAAACAGAAGAGTCTGACAGTGGGCCCGTCCCCACCTGTTTAATGGTGCGCCCCGATCTCTGCTCGTCCCCGATCTTGCTTAAGCTTCTCTGTAATTAATTATAAGAGAGGAACAAAAATGAGGAAAGTCAGCCCTGGGTGGGGGCAAGCGTGTAGGAAAACAAGGGCCGGGGGAGATGAGAATGGCAAAAAAAGACGAGGGCACGACAATTTCACATACATGCGGAGTTGTTATAAAGTGAGGGTCAAGGTGGTCAACAGGTGAGAACGGCCCTGCTCCTCCAGCGGGAACTGGCAGCCGGTGAGAGGGCCCACCAGAAGAGCCTGGGGAGCAGGAAGACCCCTGCACTGAACTGGCAGCTGCAAATAAAATCATTTGGGGATTCCAGGGCATTCAGCGAAAAAAAAAAAAATGCATTCCATTAACTGAAGGAATTCTCTTTCTGCTCTGGGCTTTAGGAAGGCACCAGCTCCTGCCAGTGAGCACCTCAGAGTATAGGAAAAGGAAAGGGAGAATGGCAGTGCTCTCGCTCCAACAAAGATCCATTTCAAAGAGCCCTTCGGAGGGGCCGACCCTGCAAATCTTGACAACAAAAGGAAACTATATCCTCTCAAATGAGGGCATTGAGACAACTGAGGCCACATTATCCAAACATTGCCCTTGCCTGCCAGATTCTATTTCAGCCTGCTTTGCCCCTCCTTCCCCCAACCTTGGGATCTAGCCAGGCTAAAGTATGCTGGTCCTGATGTAAAGAACGCCAAGATCACGCAAAAGGCACAGTGCTCTAACTCATCCGGATATCCCAGGGAAGGGAGGGAGCCAGCAAGGCTAAGAGCCACCCCGTCCCCGCCCCCCCCACCAGGCACTCACCTAGCCAGGTCACATCCACACTGGCTGGGGCAGACCTGGCCTCTGCCACCTTGTGCCAGCTCCTGTTGTGTCCGGGTGCCCAGAGGGCCACGTGGCAGAAATAGTAGCCGGAGTTTTCCTTGCTAACGTCTCGAACCAGTAAATGGTAGGAGCGTGCATCCACGTGACTCAGGGCCACGTGAGGAGAGCTGTGCACCAGGGAATCCCGGTCCAGCCGTGCCAGCACGGGGGCGCCAGGCCAAGTGCCATCAGGCGTCCTGCTGAAGTACCATGTCACCTCGGGTCGGACGTCGTCTGCTCGGTCGGTTGTGATGTTGCAGGTCAGGTCCAACCCCTTTCCTTCAGCCACAGACACATTCCTGGCCACAGCCACTCGCAGAACTTGAAAATGAAAAAAAAAAAAGAAACAAAACCCATCTAGATAAACAGGGTTATGTTTGCCCCTCCCTGCTTTAGATCCTTTTTTTAATTAATTAATTTATTTATTTATTTATTTAGTGTTTATTTTGAGACCCAGAGTGCATGTGCAAGACAGGTAAGCGCAGAGAGAGGCAGGGAAGAGAGGATCCCAGCCAGACTCTGGCTGATGGCACAGAGTCCGATGTGTGGCCCGAACTCACAAACCATGAGATCACGACCTGAGCCGAAGTCGGATGCTCAACCAGCTGAGCCACCCATGTGCTCCTAGATCCTCCTCTCCTTTTATCTTATTTATGGCATTAAAGTCAGAAGGCTCTGTGCAATTGTAAGTGTGTGAGAAATATTTACTGAATAAATTAAGGAACTATAACTCGTTTCTTTTCATTCCATGAAAATACTAACAGCAGCAAACACTAATACACTTACTATGTGCCAGGCACTGTTCTGAGTGCCTTGTAAATATTAACCTTCAAAACAACCCTAGGAGGTAAGTACTAGCATTATCTCCCTTTTACTGACAAGGAAACCGAAGCACAGAGAAGTTAAGTGAGTTGCCCAAGGTCACACAGGCGACTGTTTGAAAAGAAGTCGGAACATCGCAAAACTACAATTATAGTTTCACCATGTGCGTGATAAAACTTGGGTGCTTCTACAGAGAAAGGACAGCTCAGTTCTGACTGGCTGACGTAACTAGTTTGGGACTAGGGCCTTGGGGTTGGAGGCTGGCGGGCAGGAGGTAAGGGTGGAAACATCTTCTGGGCACAACAGGAGAAAATCCTAAACAGAAGGACCAGGAAAGTGAAACCAGACAATATGCCTTATGAGTCAAGTCTTCAAAATGCAATGTACTTAGAGCATCACATATTCCGTTAGGCGCGCCCACCTTAAAGTCAAACATAAAGCATATATTCTAAAACTTTGCAAAACGCCATGACTTTTGACCTCCCCACACCACTGCCTTCTCGCATGAGTGTGGATGATTAAAAGTAGACTATATTTAGATGAAGCATTGAAGTATTTGGTGTCACAGTCTCAAGACAGATCTGGTTTCAGCATTCCCCTGTCAAAGCTTTTTACATGGAAACGTTTTACTTTATTCGAGCGTTGTTTGTTTTTGTTTTTGTTTTTTTTAAAGAAGTTAAACATCTGTAATCAGAGTAGAAAAACATTCAATTCGTGGTAATGCTCTGGGAACAACTGCTTAAATGAGAAATAGCTAACGCCTCCCAGGGGGTTCAAGTGCAGGCGCAGTCCTGGTCTTCCAGCAAGACTGGCTCAGCGTCAGCTATCCTGAGGAAGCTCAGTAACAAAGGCTGGTGCCTAGTTCAGAAACGGCCCAACCCCAAAGCCCAGGCCCTCTGGAGTAGATGGTTTTCACAGGAGTATTTCCAGAGCCGACAACATTTCCGACAACCATTTCAGGCCACGTTCAAGACCCACCTTGACGAAGATGGAAAACGAAGTGGGTATAATAGTATAAAAGAGAACTGATAAGTCGAATTTTTCACCCTCCAAATTGTGCTTCCTCCTTCACTTCTTGAAAGGGGCCAAAAGTAATTTGAGGGCATCTTTGGAGAGGAGTCAGTATGGAAACTTCTGCTCTGAGCCTGTGCTGTGGTGAACAGCCCCACATATGATGCCTGTGGTCAGAGACCCTGGAATGCTGCTAGCGTCCCTCTGTGTGGCTGGAGGCAGGAGGCTCAGGAGAGAGCCACGTGAGGGAAGCAGGGGTAAATACACAGCTGTAGACTGCACATATGGAGAAAACGGATTCTTAGCTTTAGGAATATCGGCAGAAACGGCTCTTCAACTGAATAGTTCACTTTGTAATTTTCTCTCCGCAAGTTGCGAAATAGCTTGTCACATCACTAACCATTGTTCCCGTATGTTCTGGACTGGGGGGGGGGGGGGGGCTGGTTCACAGCTGGGAGACAGGAAAGTGCAGGCGAAAGAAAAAGGAGAATCATTTCTAAGGACTCGTAACGCAAGGGGATACCTCAGACAAAGCCTGTGGTGGTGAAGCTTTCTCGGGCTGGACAGAACTGAACCCATAAATCAGACACCAAGATGTGCATGAACCAGACCACTCCCAACATGGCGGGGAGGCGGGTATTGCCATATATATTACACAGCCCACTGTTTAAGTGGCTTTGGGCTGTTTATCATAACAATGCAATAAGAATATTTAAGAAGGTAATTCTGGAGAGTGCAGGTGTTGACAAAAGAGAAAGGCCAGCACTCCAGTGTGGTGGCTCTCAACCTGGAGTCCAAGAAGGCAGCTTAGGAACTCTGTGACATGGATGGGAAAAAAATCTTGCCTTTGTGCACATGTGTGATCTCTCTCTTGCTCTCAAAAAAAAAAAAAAAAGAAGCCACAGATATTTTCAAAGGACGTTGTAATTGTTGCACGTATCTTAAAATATCATTTGCATCCACTGCTACTTGGAAAGTACAGTAGTTACTAAGCCTGCCACTACAGATTATTTAATGAATGAATAAAGCACAATATTACTACATAACAAATTTGTCTTAAAATATTTTGATAACTATTTTAATGTAATTGTTTTCCTTTGTCAGCTCAAATATGCGTTTTAGAAGTTAAAACACGTTAATTCTGAGAAAGCATCTGTGGACTGTCAAAAGACCGTCAAAGCGGCCCATGGCACAAAATGGTTACGAACCCCAGGCTCAGGTGAGAGTCAGAGGTTAGTACACGCAGGCTCAGAGTTTTCAAGTCTCATACTAGCTATTATGGGTTCTGTGGCTTGTTTGAAATAACAAATACCTTTACAGTTGAGATTCCTGCACAAAAAGGTAACTTGTTGCAAAGCTGAAACTCCTAATCCTCTGCCCTGTGAGAACAGTTGTCTGATACAAGCTGAACATCCCAGCTTCTTAGGGCAGATTCCAGGCAGATCACCTCCTCAAAGGAAGGTGACCTGAGTCCATTTAGAAAGTGATTTCTGCGGCCAGTGGAACCAAGACTGACCGCGATGGGTAGCATCCTTCCTCGGCAAGAGCACCTCCCGCCTCACCTCACTAATGGCTGCGGTCACTCGGGAACCTCACTCAGGAACCTGCTTTTTTACCAAACCCAATTCCTGGGCAGTGGTATAAAGGCAGAGCAAAATGCTCAGGACCATGCAGTCTGCAGAGGAAAAATACTCCCCGTGTGCACGGTTTCCTGTTTTCCTTCCCGTCTGAGTTACAGAGTGGCCACACATTCGCATTTACACTGAGGAAATGAGTCTGTCTTCCCACCGTACAAAGCAGGGGGCGGCAGCAACAGATGTGAACACGTTAGATTCCCAGAAAACCAAGGACAGCCATCCATCCACAGCAAGGGCCACATCTTGAGATGGTCTCTTTACGCTGTCTTTGTCAAAGCTGAAGGTTCTACGGTGCCTGGAAACGTTCCTCAAACCCCTGTGACCCCAGGGCCCAGACAGGGCTGACCGCCTGATAGGTTCTCCATTAATGCCTGTTGGATGCTGAGTCAACAACAGCTTGTTTTTCTCTCGTACCTGTCTTTTCATGGCTTTTCCTAAATGTCTCTTGTATTTTCTTACTTCTCCAGTAGGAATAGGAAAGTGTTGGCTTTTTTTTTCTTTTTCCCTCAGTTGGGCTTTTTTTTTTTTAAACAAAGGCTACTTCACAGATGAGAGGACTCAGAACTTCTTGCACGGAGACCCCAGGGCCAGATGCTTGCTCCTGGGGTGTGTGTCATACATGGAATGAGAAGAGGCCCAGCCCTAGAGAAGTCTCACCTAGCAGGGCACGGCCCATCTGAGGGGACCCAGAGGACCCAAGATAGACGAGAGGTCTGCGCATGAGACAGACACACATCCCCACCAGCTGTGCAGAATGGAGGATTCAGAAATTCAGGAAACACCCGAGCAAGATAAAGCCAAAACACGATAAAGGGAGCAGGGTGGGGACAGCTCGGCCCCAAAGCCCCTCGGAACACCAGGTCGGACCTCACTTTGACACTTAAAGGGACTTAAGCTTTCAGTCAACAGACTGTCTTAGTATTTTCTGCAACCTGCAGCGTCCCCTGAGTATGAATCCAGACAGGAAGCAGCTGTAAAGCCACACTACAGGCACACGGCACAACACCAATGCGCCTTTCCCCAGCTGTCACCACCACCTACTCCCCCATCCCCTCAAAGCCAGGGCGCAGGTGACCTGTCAGCAAAGGACAGGGCTCCCTCCTGCCTGTTTCTTTCCCCGGCACCGGCCAGAACACAGGCCAGGGTGTCAACCGGATAAGTCCCAGGAGCTCACCTGTCGGCTGGATCAGCACGGTGGCCACGTCCACGGCTTTCTCCTGAATCTCCTGCCAGCTGCCCTGCTCTCCGATCCACTCGCTGACCACGCACCTGTAGGAGCCCTGGTCAGCGGCCAGGGCGCGGGCCACGGACAGGCGGTAGCCGTCGGCGCCCACGGTGTCCAGGCGCACGTCTCCCACGCGGTAGCGCTGCTCGTAGCCGGGCCCCGGGCGGAAGCGGCCCTCATGGGTCAGGGCCAGCACGCTCCGCCGGGCCGTGCCCCGCTGCAGCTCCCACAGCAGCGCCAGGTGCGTGTGCAGCGGCGACGCCGTGGAGGCCGAGCAGCGCAGCTCGAACGGCTCGCCCAGGCGCAGGCTCAGGCCCGGCTCGGGCGGCGCACCGGCACCCACCTGCAGGGCATCGGCCAACACTGCGGGAGGAAGGAGAGGCGTCAGTCGCGCCGCGCCCCCCGCCCCTGCAGGCACCAGCCCCTTCTAGGGCTTTCTGGCCCCAGGGGGAGCGGCCCTGCGCCCCTGCCCTGTTTAATGACCACGTGGGAACACTCCCCATTTTAATTTGTGCGTAAGGCAAAAAAAAAAAAAGAAGAAAAAGGAAAGAAAAAAAAAAAGAAAAAGGAAGGAAAAAAGGAAAAAGAAAATAGGAAAAGAAAAAAAGAAAAGAAAAAAGAAAAAAGAAGAGGCACTAAGAAGACATCCCCCCCCCCCCCAGCTGGATGGAAAACACTCCCTTTTGGGAGTTGTGCCCTGGGGATGCGTTTCTGCCACCCTTGAACAAGTTGCTTTACTACCCTGTGCCTCAGTTTCCTCATCTCTAAACAGGGGTGACAACTGGACCCATCTCAGGGAGTTGAGGGAGTTGAAGGAGTGATAAGGGAAGGTACCTGGCACTCGGCAAAGCTGGAAGATAACTAGCTGTTACTGTCAAACACTCCTCTGTTCGGGCACAGGGCTGCAATAGGGAGCCTGAAGAATCTCCTAGCAGATAAAGCAGCATGATGGGAAGACGGCAAAAGCATGGCATGAGCTGCCTGTGCCCTGCGGCCCAGGAAATGCCTAAGAATAACTAGGGTGAGCAGAAAGTTTCTGCAGGATAGGAACCCTTTAAGGAAACCTGAAGCCTCAGCTATTTACTCTATTAGGGCCATTTGCAAAAAGGCTGCCTCTTTACAGAGTCTAGAATAAGGGGCCAGAAATCAAGAAAGTGTTGGTGAGTGCACGTTAGGAAGGGAAGTGATAACCGAGGTAACCAGAAAAGTGGCCTCTACCAGGGGGCAAGGACAATCTCCCAGGCTGGTCTACAAGCTGGATAAAAGAATCCTCAAACACCCCTATTCATGATCTCTTCCGTTTTTCTCGACATTCCACACCGAGAAAGGAATTCAGCGTCCTTAAGACAAAACTACATCTTTAGAAAAGACCTATCCTAAAGACCATCTCTACTGCACAATGAATGACCTTCTAGTATATACATCGGTCTGTGAGTCTGGTTCACATGACTCAGTTCCCGTGGCCAGTTATCTGTTAGCACACAGCCACAAAGCCGAGGGCCACACAGACCCTGGACCGTGCCGGGCAGGCACCGGAGGCACCACCTGGGGAGCCAGCCAGTCTCTTTTGTGACCGTTTATCTATCTCCTTTCCTCACCCAAGGAAAGCCTCTCCTTGCTTCTTCCTTCCAAAGACTGGAGAAGAAACAGGAAACCACTGTGGGAACAGGGTGGGGGAAATTCTCTGGCTGCCCCCTACTCCTCAACATGAGAATTACAGGGGACATAAGTGTGCATCTGACCTAATAGAGGTAGAGCGTGTTTGTGACTAAAAGCAACACATTACTGAACTGCAATCAAGAATGTCTCATGGGACTTTTTTCTAAAAAACATCTTTAGGATTTTCTGTTAGAATAAGGAAGAGGTGACGGAAGAGGCAGATTTGATGTGTCAATACCTACATAATGCATGTGGCTGTTTTATTCCCTCACGATGGTTGAACGGGGTGGGGGGCAGGGGAACAGCAGCTGAGACATGGCAGAGTTCTGCGCATGATTACAGAGGGAACAGATACTTGGGTCTGCCCTCTTTTTTTAGATCATCGTGTACATCTTCTACTTGCCCAATCGTTACCTACAGTCCCTGCTCTAATATAAATGCTTTATGGCGGGGCGCCTGGGTGGCTCAGTCAGTTCAGCGTCCGACTGGGGCTCAGGTCAGGATCTCACGGTTCATCAATTTGAGCCCCTCATCAGTCTCCCTGCTGTCAGCCAGCTTCGCATCCTCTGTGCCCCTCTCTCTGCCCCTCCTCTGCTTGTGCACTCTCGCTCTCTCTCTCTCTCTCTCTCAAAAATAAACAAACTTAAAAAATACATAAATAAATACTTTTTTGGAACAAGGCAGGGTACAAGTAAATGCATAATTAAGTAATAACGATAATAATGTTTCTATTTTGCTGGCCCCAAATGAAAATAGTTTGTTCTTGCTTATTTACTAATTAGCTGAGAGAATTTTAGGCAAGTAATTAACCTATGCTCTTCTACTTCCTCATGTGTAAATTAGGCAAATATCCTGCCTGGTCTTCTTCATTGGGTTCAGAGAATCAAAGGTGGGAATAAATCTAATAGGACTTTGGAAATGGAAAACGAGCAAACAAACAAAACCAAACCCCAAACATTCCAGGTACGTAAGGTATGATTCTCCGCAGAGAGGCCAGTAAGCTAGCGGGGTCCGTTGTAAGCTAGCAGTGACCACGTCGTCCTGTCTCTACAGAGAACTCACACAAATTCTAGAGTGGGCACTGAGATCATGAAGGGCACGAAGAAGGGCATAAGCTTGGAAGTATGTGATAGTCTCATGAGAGTGAACGTTATCATGACCGTCACCTTCTCATTGCAAATCTGCTAATCACCTTGTGCTCGGAGCCTTTAAGGGGAGCACCGTTTCACAGAGGAGAAGTGGAGCCATGTAGCATGCCCACGGCCACACGGCTGTCCAGCCAGTCATTGGAGCGAGTGCGGGCAGCCTGGCCCAGACCTGGGCCCTGCCACCACGCCAGCCAAGGATGGGTCAGAATCACAGTGAAGAGAAAGGACCCTCCCAGGTGACCCCGCCTACCCTCTGCTGTTAAGCAGGTAAGGTGCTTCTTTCTGTCCACTGGACGGAGGGAGCAGAGCCCCAGAGGAGTCTCCTTTCTTGGCAAAGTCACCCCCAGCCTAGTGGCCGGGGAAGGTCTGGCCCCTGACGCGATGCCCCCCCCGAGAGGCTATACCTTTAACCTGCACTATATCCTCATAGTTGCCCTGGACGGTGGCGTCAGTGCTGGGGGTGGAACACTTGTAGTGGCCCTGGTCCGAGGGCTGGACATTCTTGATGTGGAGCTCCACGCCATCGTTGGCGGTCCGCCGCAGCAGGATCTCGCCCCTCTGCAGGCGCTCCCGGTACGGCTGGGCCGGGAAGCCCGCCTCCCAGGTGCTGGCCAGCTCCACGAAGCTGCTGCCCGAAGACGAGAAGCTCCAGTCGAAGTTCTGCTCACTGGGGCCGTCATAGTCGCTCACGTTGCAGGGGATGACCAGCTCGGTGCCCACCACCCGCACCAGGCTCCCCGAGGGGACTCTCACCACACGCCCTCGACACAGAGCTGCAATGACAAGAGAGGACGGGCGGGCGTTGAGTCGTGGAAGGTCATCCCAGGATAAATGGGTCAAAACCCTGTTGGGTGTTCCTGCTCACAGGCTTGTGGCAAAAATGTGACATGTGGCCAGCTGGGAAAAATGAGGCGCTGCCTCGATCTGAGAAGGTTAAGCCCATCCCTAGAACCCCGAGCCAGGAATACAACCCTCAAGTGCGTGCCTCTCACACAACAGTTTCCTAGGATTGGCGGGGAAGAAGACAAGTATTAAAAGTAGGCTAACCGTAAACCTGAATGGCTTCTTCCCTCCCGTTACTATTTAACATACCATTGTCACTCAGCGTGATGCAGAAATATTTTAGGGTTGGTGCGAAAGAAAAGGACACAGCTAATCAAGTATTTACATTTCTGCCCACCCTGGATCAACCCTCATCCCTGGAGACCATTCCCTAGGGCTCCTGAGACCTGATTTACACTGATGGATGCCAATCCCGAAACCCGAGAGCAGCCTGCTGATAAAAAGATTTAACTCCGGTTATCTGACATTGCCTATAAATTAATATTAAAATATGACGACTCCACCAAGTATTAATTTTCTATTTTCTGGCTCATTTCCTTCTCTCTACTCTTCACCCTGATCTAAATTCAGAATGAGGATAGGGAAACACAAAGGGAGACAGCGCCTTGTCTGGCTGGTTGCTGGGCGTTGTTAGGAACTCGGCAGCTTGCCGAGTTCAGAGGACAAAGCCAAGAGTTTACTGGTGTTCCCTGGCCCGAGAGCACATACCTCCCAGGCCTCTGATAGGGCCCCGGGGACCGCACCTATGTGGCCTTTAAGATGTCATCTTTCCCATGAACTTGAGGGTGATTTTGTGGTACATTTACGACATGTGTACAGCATTTCAATTTGGACCAAATGAACTTGTCTGGCTCCTGCCTGATGTGCCAGTTTTATGAACAAACTGGTATAGCACTAAGGCAAAGGGGAAGCCATGGGCTCTGATATCCAGGAGGTCTAAGTTTGGGTATTCATATACCTTGTACTAGGATGAGTGCACATTCACTAGATTTCTCGAAATTAACTCTTTTTCTTTCTTCAGTATTAACGTCAGTCATGGCTAGGTCAAAAGCAACATCACTCAAAAATCACAAGAATTAAAAAAAAAAATACTCCTTGTTTAAAAAAAAAACTGAACAAAATCAACACTATACTAACAATTATAATGGAAAGACAAGAGGGGCGCCTGGGTGGCTCGGTTAGGCGTCCGACTTCGGCTCAGGTCATGACCTCAGGGTTTGTGAGTTCAAGCCCCGCCATCAGGCTCTGTGCGGACAGCTCGGAGCCTGGAGCCTGCTTCAGATTCTGTCTGTCTCTGTCTCTGTCTCTGTCTCTCTCTCCCTCTGCCCCTCCCCTGCTTGCGCTCTCTCTTTCTCTCTCAAAACTAAATAAACATGAAAAAAAAATTTTTTAAAAAGCAAGTATGAAGTGATTAGAAGGACTGGAAAGAGCTCATTCCCAATACAAAGAAATTAGATTTTTATAAGGGAATCAGTTATGTCTTATACAGAAATCACATACAAAATTGAGTAATTTCCCTAGAAAGTTTAGTTGTAAGAACAACTACCACACCAGATTTGCCCTCAAATACACTCTGATAGGAGTATACACTCTGAAGGAAACCGAAGAGACTGACCTCTCTTAGCTCTGGCTGCCTCAACTATAAAATGGGGAAAGAAGGATTTACTGAATTTGTGAAACGGAAAATGCCTGGCTGAGAGTCTGCCGTGTAACAAGAGCTCAATAAAAAGGGAACTTCTGTTATGTATTTTCAATTTTGTATTTCTATCATTTGTTAAGGGTTGAATTACGATCCCCACCCAATACCCCTATGGTGAAGACCAAGCCCACAGTATCTCAACGGGTGACCATACTTGGGAATGGGGTCACCGCAGAGGTTATCAGTTGTTATTAGACATCATCGGTTGAGGTCATACGAGCACAGAGCAGGACCCTAACCCTATGACTGGTATCCTTAAAGAGAGGGAAGCCTCTCTTTATGCACAGACGTGTATAAAGGGAAGACACCACGTGAAAATGAGGGCAGAGATGGGAGGTGAGGTGTTTACAAGCCAAGGAACACCAAAGGTTGCCCACAAACCACCGGAAGCGGGCAGGGAGGCCTGGAGAAGACTCTCCCTCATCCTCCGAAGGAATTGACCCCGCTGGCATGCGGTCTGCTAGTCTCCAGAGCTGTGAGAGAGCACCTATCTGCTGTTGGAAGCCCCCAGGTAGTGGTTCTTTGTTACAGCAGCCCGAGCAGACGGATACACCATTGCTGCTCGCTCTCCAATGATTCACTTCATGGTTTTCAAAGTCTGAGTTGCCATTCGGTGGTTGTGAAATGAATTTGTAGTGGCTGTGACCAGCATGTGTGTGTGTGTCTTAATACAACGCAACAGAAGAGGAAATATTAGAGTCCACTGCATTTAGTACGGAATAAATACTGTTGCATTCAACGTTAAGTACACAAAGGTGTGTGTGTACCAGATGATGATGAAAATTATATATCTTAATTTGTATTGGGGTAAAAAAAAGAAAAACAAGTTGAACACTTTTTAAAACCCATCTCTTATTTTCTGCACCCATTACCATTTCCTTGAAGGGGGGGAAAAGGAAGCATCCCTACAACAGAAATAGTGATAAGGTTAGTGTGTGCTCTATGCAGGGGGGCTGTCTGTCAGCCTACCGGGGGGGCAGGTCTGGACTGCTGCCCCGTTCAAAGAAAAGATGCCACACCCTAAAACACTCTCCTTAAAAATAGAGTTATTGGTGCTAATAACTCGGAACTGCGGGTCACGTGTCTTCCTGCAGACAACAGGACTGTCATATTGTTACGGAACAGCACTCAAACATGCTGCTGCTTTCTTCCTAGGACAACCCGGTGCTTACAGGATGTGGCCCATGACCTCACATCTACTGCTTCTGGCAAACACACAGCATATAGCCTTCCTGCTGTCCAGCATTCCTCAAGTGCTCCTCAGATCGGGCTGACTCTGGTGGAAACCGGGTCAATCAGAATCATTCTGGCTCACTTTTGCGGAAGCCAATCAGAAACTTTCAGTTCCCTTGGAATCAGGGTACTATAGAGATGATTTTCAAAAAGAAAGAGTCCAATGGGGGGTGGGATGGAGGGGAAAGTGGGTGATGGGCATTGAGGAGGGCACCTGTTGGGATGAGCACTGGGTGTTGTATGGAAACCAATTTGACAATAAATTTCATATTAAAAAAAAAAAAAAGAAAGAAAGCGTCCAAGATGGTTGTGTAGGAAGATCCTGAACTCACTTCCTCCCAAGGACATATGCAATCTACAGCTATGTAGGGATCACTTCCCTTTGAAAAAGATCTGAAAACTAGATGAACTGTGTCCACACAACAGAAGACAAAAGGACTACACTGAGATGGGTGGGAGAATTAGGAACACTGTCGCACCAAAACAACCACCCCCCCACTGCAGGAACATCTCGGCAGACAGGCATTTCTCCTGGAGGAGCAAGGGGTCGGGGCCCCACATCAGACACTCCAACCCTTGGGATCCATGTTGGAGACACAAGCGCCCCAAAACATCTGGCTTAGAATCCAACAGGGCTGACATCCAAAGAACCTACGGTGCCACGGGAAATGGAGATTCTTCTTTTAAAGGGATCACCTGCTTAGGGATGCCTGGGTGGCTCAGTCAGGTAAGCATCAGACTTCAGCTCAGGTGATGATCTTGCGGTCTGTGGGTTCGGGCCCCGTATTGGGCTCTGTGCTGACACTCAGAGCCTGGAGCCCGCTTCGGATTCTGTGTCTCCCTTTCTCTCTGCCCACCACCCCCCACTCCCACCCCAGCTCATGCTCTGTCTCTCAAAAACAAACAAACATTAAAAAAAAATTTAAGGGATTACCTGCAGTCTCACTTGCCCCAGAATCCAGTGAAAAAGCACCCATTCCAAAAGCACCCAGACTGTATGTGAAGGAGATTCATTTGCTGGTCTGGGGCATCTGCTGGAAAGACAGCTGGCGCTCTCTCCAGAGATGGGGGCACTGGCAGAGACCATTTGTAGCTCTCTACCTACCCTGCTGGTGTAGACTGGGTGCTTGGGCACAACTCAGCACCCTCCCATGGCCTCACTGGGCTGGGTAGGGGTGAGTGGTGATGGCACCGTCCTGCCGCCTTGCTGAGGCTGGAGATCTTGGGTGACTGCAACAATACCGGCTCCCTGGCAGGCGTAAGCAAGCAGGAACAATCACAGCATTCTCGGCCTCCCTTGCCAAAGCTGATGAGTGCAGGTGGCAGTTGTGACGCTCCCCTACACCCTGGCTGGGGCTGGCAAGCCCTAGTGGTCATGGCATTCTCCCACCCTCAACTCGGGCCAAAGCATGCATGCAGACAGGGCACTCTCCTGCTGCACTGCTAAAGCCCATGGGCATCTTCCCACTGCCTTTCTGAAGCTGGCAGGGTACCCCACCCCTACATTCTCTAGCTGATCTGCTAAAGCCAGCAGACATGCAGAAACCACACAGGAGATACCCCCTATCTGCCTGGCCCTGGTGGCCAAGGGGGCTGGTGTTCCTGAACTCCAGGGGACTAGGATAATCAGAAAGACAGTTCTTAGCAAGCCAACACCCACAGGACACTGCACAGACAGCAGACGGCAACACACTTAGGGTCTTCCTGCGAAAAAAGGCCTATTTACTTATCCTGAAGCTTCAGCCTGCAGGATAACCCTCAGGTTTCCAACACATCCGGAGGCTATGCAGGCATTCCCAGGGAACATAAGCAAAGAGACACCATCCTTGTGCACCCCATTGGCCTCACTACAGCTTGATGAGAACTTCCAATAAGATTGTACACTTTCTCAGGGCCCCAATTTTGCAACTGTTCCCCAAGGGACGCCTCCAGATCTCCTGGTCTGGAGGCCAGCAGGGTTTACAAGTGCAGTCCCACAGGACTGTATATATTTGCATAATTTAAAAACTGCTGCCTAAGGGTCTGGCTTCTACTCAGCCTGAAACGAGGTGATAAATGAGATTTGTCCCCTTGGAGCAGTGACAGATCCTGGCACACCCTCAACAATAGGGACATATCAAGAATAAATCAGGCTACTTAGACAATGACAAAGGTTTGAGAGACAACTAAGAGCTATGGCAAGGTCGAACAAGAAGGATCATTACCTACACAAGGCCACTCCTTCATGCCCGAGAGGTAGCTATTTCATCTAACACCCAAAAACTAACGGAGAGTCAAGCAAAGTAAGACAGAGAAATATGTTCCAAACAAGAGAACACACACACACGCACATCTCAGAAGAAGACCTTAATGATATGGAGATAAGTAATCTCCCTAATAAAGAAATCAGAGTAATGGTCATAAAGATGCTCACCAAACTTGGGAGAAGAATGCATGAACCCAGTGAGAATTTCAACAAAGATACGAAAATAGAGGAAAGTACCAACCAAAAGTTACAGAGCTGAAGAATACAATAACTGAACTGAAATATACAGTAGAGGAATTCAGAGCAGACTGGATGAAGCAAAAGAATGGATCAGTGAACTGGAAGACAAAGCATTGGAAATCACTCAGAGCAGCAAGAAGAAAAAAGAATTTTAAAAGATGAAGATATGGGGTACCTGGGCGGCTCAGTCAGTTAAGCATCCAACTCTGGCTCATGGCATGATCTTACGGTTGGTGGGTTCAAGCCCCACATGAGGCTCTGTGACACTGACAAGCTCAGAGCTGGAGCCTGCTTTGGATTCTATGTCTCTATCTCTCTGGCCCTCCCCCGCTTGTGCTCTCTCTCGAAAATAAACAAACATTATAAAATGGTTTTTTTAGATAAAAAAATAAAAAATGAAGATAACTTAAGAGATCTGTAGGACAATATTAAATGGAATAACATTCACATCATAGGGGTCCTAGAAGGAGAAGAGACAGAGAAAGGTGTGGAAAACTTAATTCAAGAAATAATGGCCGAAAACGTCCCTAACCTGAGGACAGAAATAGAAAACCAAGTCCAATAAGCACAGAGAATTCTAAATAAAATATACCCAAAGAGAGCCACACCAAGACACATTATAATTAAAATGTCAAAAGTCAAAGAAAAAAAGAGAACCTTTAAAGCAGCAAGAGAAGACCAACTTGTTACATACAAGGGAAACCTCATAAAGTTATCAGCAATTTTTCAGCAGAAATTCTGCAGGCCAGAAGAGGGTGGCATGACATATTCAAAATGCTGAAAGGAAAAAACTTCTGACCAAGAATACTCTACCTGGTAAGGTTATCATTCAGAATTGAAGGAGAGAGAGTTTCCCAGATAAGCAAAAGCTAAGGGAGTTCATCACACTAAGCCAGCCTTACAAGAAATATTAAAGGGACTTCTTAAAGCTGAAAAAAATGTCACGAACAACGAGAAACCATACAAAAGTAAAAAATCTCATCAGAAAAGGTAAGTATATATTAAAAGTAGGGGATTAGTCACTTATAAAGCTAGTATAAAAGTTGAAAGACAAAAGTAATAAAATTAAAATTACAATAATTAGTTAATAAATGCATAAAATAAAAAACAGTAAAATGTGACATCAAAAACAAAATGTGAGCTGGCAGGGCGTAAAAGTGTAGAGTTTTGGAATGTGTTCACATTTAAGTTGCTATCGATCCAAATAGACTGTCACGTACATGGGACAGTATATGTGCACCTAATGGTAACTACAAAGCAAAAACTTATAGTAAATACACAAAAGAAAATGAGAAATGAATGTAACACTAAAGAAAGAAATCATACCACAAGGGAAGAGAAAAAGAGAAGAAAGGAACAGAGAGGAACTACAAAACAGCCAGAAAACAGTGAACAAAATAGCAAGAAGTACATACCTATCTTTAATTATTTTAAATGTAAATGAACTAAATTCTCCAATAAAAAGACATAGGGGGGCTGAATGCATTTTAAAAAACAAGTCTCTTCTGTATACTGCCTACAAGAGACTTACTTTAGGATACACACCGACTGAAAATGAAGGGATGGAAAAAGATATTCCATGCAAACAGAAACGAAAAGAAAGTTGGTGTAGCTATACTCATATCACACAAAATAGATGTTAAAAAGACAAAGAGGACCACTACATAATGATAAAAGGTCCAAGCAAGCAAGAAGATACAACATTTATATATACTCATGTACCCAACATAGAAGCACCAAAATATTTAAAGCAAATATTAACAGGGGCCACTGGTCAGGCTCAGTCAGGAAAGCATGTGACTTCAGCTCAGGTCATGATCTCACGCTTTTTAAGTTCAAGTCCCGCATCGGGCTCTGTGCTGACAGCTCGGAGCCTGGAGTCTGCTTCAGATTTTGTGTCTCCCTCCCTCTTCGCCCCTCCCCTGCTTGCACTCTGTTTCTCTCTCTATCAAAAATAAACGTTAAAAAATAATAAAATAAAGTAAAATGTTAAAGCAAATATTAACAGACCTAAAGAGAGAAGTTCACAGCAATATAATAATAGTAGAGGGTTTTAACACCCCACTTACATCAATAGATACATCATCGAGACAGAAAATCAGTAAGCATATCAGCTTTGAACAGCACATTATCAGACCAGGTGGACTTAACAGATATATACAGAACATTCCACTCAAAAGCAGCAAAATATACATTCTTCTCAAGTGCACATGGAACATTCTCCAGACAGCTCATGTTAGGCCATGAAACAAGTCTCAATAAATTCAAGAAAACTTAAATGATATCAAGCATCTTTCCCAATCACAATGGTATGAAACTAGAAATCATCTACAAGAAGAAAACTTACTTAAAAAAAAACACAAATACGTGGAGATTAAACAACTGGGACAACAAAGAAATCAAAAGAGAAATTAAAAAAACACCTAGAGGAAAATGAACAGAAATACGACATACCAAAATCTATGGGATGCAGCAAAAGTGGTCCTGACAGGGAAATTCGTAACAATGCAGGCTTACCTCTAGAAACAAGAGAAATATCAAATAAATAACCTAACTTTATGCCTAAAGGAACTAGAAAAAGAACAACCAAAGAAGCCCAAAGTTAGTGCAAGGAAAGGAATAATAAAGATCACGAGTGGAAATTAATAAAGACTAAAAGGAAATAAAGAGAACAGGGGGAAAAAAATCAATGAAGCTAAGAACCTTGAGAAGATAAACAAAATTCTTTAACAAACAAAATTGACAAGGCTTTAGCTAGACTCACCAGGCAAAAAAGGAAAAATCAACAAAATCAGAAATGAAAGAGAAGTTGCAACTGATACCACAGAAATACAAAGGATTATGACACTACTGTGAATAAATATATGCCAACAAATTGGACAACCTAGAAGAAATGGATAAATTCCTAGAAATAGTTGATCTTCAAGAATGAATCAGGAAGAAGTAGAAAATCAGAAAAGACTGATTACTCAGGAGACTGAATCAGTAATCAAAAACCTCCCAACAAATAAAAGTCCAGTACCAGATGGTTTCTCCGAGTTTTACCAAACATTCAAAGAAACATTGAAGAGGAGGGAATGCTTTCAAATTCATTTTATGAAGCCAACATTCCTCTGATACCAAAACCACATAGCACCACCATTTACAAAAAAAAAAAAAATTATAGGCCAATATGCCTGATGAACATAGATGCAAAAATCTTCAATAAAACATTAGCAAACAAAATTCAACAATGCATTAAATGGATCACACCCATTCACACACACACCGTCATATACCATCAACAATACATTAAAGGGATCACCACCAACAAATGAGATTTATTTCAGGGGAGCAAGTCTTGTTCAACATCCACGAATTGATCAGTGTCATACACCACATTAACAAAACGCAAGATAAAAATCATATGATCATCTCAATAAATGCAGAAAAAGCATTTGGCAAAATTCAACATCCATTTACAATAAGAACTCTCATCAAAGTGGGTACTGAAGAAACATACCCCAACAAGAACCATATATGACAAACCACAGCTAATATCATGTTCAATAAGAAAGAAATAAGACAAATGATAAGAAATAAGATAAGAAAGATAAGAAATAAGACAAATACCCACTCTCCCCACTTTTATTCAACATAGTATGGGGGTTCTAGCCACAATAATTAGGCAAGAAAAATAAATAAAACGCAACCAAATTGGAAAAGAAGAGAACTTTCACTATCTGCAGATGACTAATGCTAGAGATAGAAAACCCTAAAGATTCCACCAAAAAAAAGTGTTAGAAAAAATGAATTCAGTAAAGCTACAGAACACAAAATTAACATACAAAAATCTGTTGCATTTCTATGCAGTAATAACAAATCATTAGAAATGGAAATCAAGAAAACAATCCCATTTACAATTGCATCAATAAGAATACGATACCTAGATGGTACGCCTGGGTGGCTCAGTCGGTTAAGCATCCGACTTCAGCTCAGGTCATGATCTCAAGGTTCAAGCGTTCGAGTCCCGCGTTGGGCTCTGTGCTGACAGCTTGAGCCTGGAGCCTGTTTCAGATTCTGTGTCTCCCTCTCTCTGCCTCTCTCTCTCTCAAAAATAAGTAAACATTAAAAAAAAATTAAAAAAAAAAAAAGAATACAATACCTAGGAATAAACCAAGGAGATAAAAGACCTGTATACTGAAAACTATAAGACACTGATGTCAGAAATGGAAGAAGACACAAATAAATGGGAAGATACTCCATGTTCATGGATTGGAAGAATTAACATTGTTAAAATCTCCATACCACTCAAAGCAATCTACAGATTCAGTGTAATCCCTATCAAAATTCCAATGGCACTTTTCACAATACTAGAACAAATAATTCTAAAATTTATATGGAATTGCAAAAGACCCCAAAGACCTTAAATCATCAGAGCAATCTTGAGAAGCAAGAACAAAGTCAGAAGTACCATACTCCCAGATTTCAACCTATACTACAAAACTACAGCAATCAAAACAGTATGGTACTGGCATAAAAACAGCTACAAAGATAAATGGAAGAGAACAGAGCCCAGCAATAAACCCATGCACATGTGGTCAATTAATTTACAAAAAAGGCAAGAATACAAAATGGTGCTGGGAAAACTGAACAACTACAGGCAAAAGAATGGAACTGGACCTCCATCTTACACCATATACAAAAATCAACTCAAAATGAATTAGACACTTGAATGTAAGACATAAAACTACAAAGTTCCTAGAAGAAAACATAGGTGTTAAGCTCTATGAAGTTGGTCTTAGTGATGTTTTTTTGGATCTGACTTCAAAGGCAAGGGTAACAAAAGCAAAAATAAACAAATGGGACTACATCAAACTAAAATGCTTCTGTACAGCAAAGAAAACCATCAACAAAATGGAAAGGCAACACGCTGAACAGGAGAAGATATTTGTAAATCATATATTCAATAGGGAGTTAATATTCAAAACATATAAAGAACTCATACTACTCAATTACAAAAGAGCCCAAACAATCTGATTTAAATTAAAAATGGGTAGAAAATCTGCACAGACCTTTTTTCTAAAGACAATATAGAGGGCAAGGGCACCTGGGTGGCTCAGTCAGTTGAGTGTCTGACTCTTGATTTTGGCTCAGGTCATGATCCCAGGGTCGTAAGATTGAGCCCTGCATCAGGCTCTGCGCTGTGTGGAGGCCGCTTAAGAGTCTCAATCTCTTTCTCCCTCTCTGCCCTTCCTCTCCCCACCCCCGACCCTGCTTGCACTCTCTCTCCGAAAAAGAAAGAAGAGGGGTGCCTGGGTGGTTCAGTAGGTTAAGCGTCCGACTTTGGCTCAGGTCATGATCTCATGGTTTGTGAGTTAGAGCCCTGCATTGGGCTCTGTGCTGACAGCTCAGAGCCTGGAGCCTGCTTCAGATTCTGTGTCTCTTTCTCTCTCTGCCCCTCTCCCACTTATGCTCTGTCTCTCTCTGTCTCTCAAAAATAAATAAATGTAAAAAAAAAAAATTTTTTTTAAAGAAAGAAGAAAACATACAGATGGCCAAAAGGCACATGAAAAGATGGTCAAGATCACTGATAATGATGGAAATACAAATCAAAATCACAACGAGGTATCCCCCAAAAGAGAAGAAATAACAAGTATTGGCGAGGATGTGGAGAAAAGGGAACCCTTGTGCACTGTTGGTGGGGATGTAAATTGGTGCAGCCACTCAGGAAAACAGTGTGGAGGTCCCTCAAAAAATTAAAAATTGAACTACCCTATGATCCAGCAATTTCACTCCTGGGTATCTATCCAACCTTGAGGGTACCATGCTAAATGAAACAAATCAGACAGAAAAAGACAAATAACATTTGCTTTCACTTACACGTGGAATCTAAAATACAAAGCAATAGAACAAAAGTCCAACTCATAGATACGGAGGACAGACTGGTGGTCGCCCAAGGAGAGGAGGCTTGGGGGAGGTGAAATGGGTGAAAGGGATGAACAAGTACAAACTTCTAGTTATGAAATAAGTCAATGGGATATAATGGACAGCCTGGGGAACACAGTCAACAATAGTGTATTAACTTTGTATGGAGACAGATGGTAACTACACTTACCGAGGTGATAATTTTACAATACATACAAAGGCTGGATCACTATTCTGTACGAAACGAATGTATTTGCGTCAATTATACTTCAGTTTAAAAAAAAAAAGAGAAGGGCGCCTGGGTGACTCAGTCGGTTGAGCATTCGACTTTAGCTCAGGTCATGATCTCACAGCTCGTGAGTTTGAGCCCCACGTCGGGCTCTGTGCTGACAGCTTGGAGCCTGGAGCCTGCTTCGGATTCTGTGTCTCCCTCTCTCTCTGCCCCTAACCCACTCGCATTCTGTCTCTGTCTCTCTCAAAAATAAATAAAACATTAAAAAAAATTTTTTTTAATAAAAAAAAAAGAGATGATTTGCTCTGAAGCCATATTTGCACAGCCCTCCTGACTATGTGAGGAGGCCATCTACAGCAAAGAGAGCCAGGCAGGCACCTGGATCAGACAGGTGAATTGAACCTCACCTGGCATCACAAGCCACTGGATCCAGCCACACCACCTCAATCACTCCACTCACACGCACACGCACGTGTACATACTTCTTCCCCCGCACATTTCAGTATCTTGCAATTTCACTCACTCCCACTCATACCCCTTCAGCGAATTTCTATCACTGGCAACCCAGGGCCTTGGAATCCTACATGACCATTCAGCCCTGAACCCATTCGTCACCAGAGTTCACAAAGGACATATGCAATCTCTTTTTTATATTTACTTTTAGTGATGACCAGACAATTGTGAAGATCCCTAAGAGAACTTTCAGAAGGAAATGTTGTGGGGGAGACCCTTAAGAGGCAGCGTAGCCCAGGGGTGCCTGGGTGGCTCAGTCGGTTGAGAGTCCGACTTTGCCTCAGGTCATGATCTCACAGTTCGTGAGTTCAAGCCCCGCGTTGGGCTCTGTGCTGACAGCTTGGAGCCTGGAGCCTGCTTTGGATTCTGTGTCTTCCTCTCTCTCTGCCCCATCCCCACTCATGCTCTCTCTCTGTCTTAAAAATAAATAAAACATTAAAAAAAAAAAAAAAAAAAAAAAAAAAGAGGCAGTACAGCCCGGTGCTTAACCTCCTTGGGGCCAAGTTTCATCATCCGTGAAATGGAGACAGAAATAACCACCCCCACCCCAACACACACCCATACTGTGTAAGGAGTCACTGAGTTGTGGACCCTCACCGCAGTGCCCTGCGGTGGTAAGAAGCTAACCACATCACAACCTTCCACGCTGCTTTCTTGGCAAGGTTTACAAAGGAATTCCCTAATGTACAAATCTTGTCAATTTCTGTCAGTGGTCAAGAACTTGACCAGGGTTAGCAAGCTGCCCACAGCGCCCTCAGGCAGGAGCCTACATCCCTTATAAGGTCTCTCTCCCATCTCTCTCCCTCTTCTTAGTGATTGGAGCTTTGGCACCCAACCCAGCCCCTAGTCTCAGCTCTGTAATCCGTTTCCCACGTGGTTGCCAAAATCATCTTTTTAACCCACGAATCATGCGTCCGTTCACTAGTCAAGGTCTGTGATGGCTCCTTACCACCTCCAGGATACAATCGATCTTTCCCAACGGCCCCCCACGTGATTCCCCCAGTTCACGCCACCATCCCTCTCACCTGAATTATTGCAAGAGCCTCCCAGCTGGCCTCTGGCTTCCACTCGTGCCCTGTACTCCCAACCCAGCAGTTGAGGCACTATTTTAAACACTTAGGCTGGATTAGGTCATCACCCTGCTGCAAACTTGCCGATGGCTCCCCATCTCAGGTCAAAGCCCAAACCTACAGAGGCCTCACAGACTAGCATCTGAGGCCTCACAGGACCCAGCGCTGCTTCTCGAACCTCCTGCTCCTCTCCCACGCACTCCCTGGATGGTAGCCAGCCAAGCCTTCCCCCTAACATTCCTGCAACAAACCAGATCTTCTCCAACCTCCGTGCTCTTCCGCGGGTCCAGAGTTCAGAGCACACTCCACCTCAAAGCCTCCTTCACTGGATTCAGATCTTTATTCCCGGGTCAGCCTCTTGTGCACACACCCACACCCCCCATTCTTACTCCTGCCAGATTTTCTTATCACTCATCACTAATAGACTCTATGTGTATTTGTATATTTTTACTATCATTTATTGTCTGTCTCTTCCCACTAGAATGTGAGTTTCTACAAGAGCAGCGATGGTTATCTACTTTGTTCACTGCTGAATGCCAGTGCCTAGAACAGGGCCTGGTACCTAGCAGTTTGTTCAATAAACATTTGCTTAATGAGTGAATGAATAAAAGACATACGAGGTCACCGGCAGGCTGGCCACTCTGGGTGGCTTTGTCTCCTGCCACTTTTCCACCCTCTAAAGTTCAGCCTCTGACAAAACAGAGGACCCTTCATTTCCTGGAAATGCCATGCTTTCTGAGGTCTCACGGCCCCTGCTTCTGTATCTCCTTCACCTGGAATGCCTTCCAGCAATCTCCTCATCCTCTTGGAAGACACTGTCCCAGAAGCACCTCCTCGGTGAAGCCTTCCCCCTCTCTCCTGGGATCACTTGGGCACTCCTGCCTCCATGTTCCAGCTCAACCTGCAAAAATACCTTCAGTGCTGGCTACGTTAGCGTGCCACTGGGAAAAGTAAAGCAGGTATGAACAGATGCTCGAAAGATCAAATTCTAATCTAAAAAGATATAAACCCAGCCAGCATCTTGCATGCAGAACAGAGATGTTCCCTCATCCGTACAAACCAAGATGTTAAATTTTGGTAACAGAATTTCAACTTGCTCTGAGCAGTCTGGTATTTAGCACAGATTTCCTTTAATATTGTTAAATAACAGCTAATAATATTTTTAAATATAGTTTGTAAAAATTAAAGCATATGGCCCTTTTCAAATCAAAAAGAGTGTCTGCAGAGCCACCCACTGCCAATTTTTGTCAAAACCTCTTGTATCAGTTCATAACTGACGGAAAAAGAACAATTTTCTCCTTTGGTTTTCCAAATTCTACCAGTATTTCAAATTAAGAGCCCCAGACACTTCATGGCAACTGAAACGTATTAATTTAGCTCTCCACAAAGAGGTCTTTACAAAGGAACGATTTTAACCTGTGCTTTCATTTGTTTTTAGGGTTCAGTGTAAGAACCCCTCATACGAAAAGCATTTCTTCATCAGCCTTAAAAGCACCACTGAGGACACTACTGTGTTGTTCAATGACTCAAGCGTCCGTATGTTAAAATTCCCTCGAAATGTAGTACCAGAAAAAAATACCTGTTGATGGACCATTGTACATTCTTTCCCAAGAAAACAAGAAGTACACAGGCATTCCTTGCATTCAAGCCAGTTGGCACAGCCAAAAGTGCCTTTGTTATTCAAGACAAAATAAGGGCACAGCAACTTCACATCTGTGTAGCGGTATGAAAGCTTCTGTGCCAAAGCATTAGCACTCCCAGTTACTAAGTGGCCCAGCACCACATCCCAAACCCTTACAGGTAAGTCTCAGAAGCTTCTACTGTCTCCTAACTCCCGTTCTAAATAAATTTTGCGGGGCGCCTGGGTGACTCAGTCGGTTAAGCATCTGACTCTCGGTTTCAGCTCAGGTCAAGGTCTCGTGGTTTCGTGAGGTCAAGCCTTGCGTTGGGATTCTTTCTCTCCCTCTCTCTCTGCCTCTCTCCCACTTGCACTCTGTCTCTCTCAAAATAAATAAACTTTAAACAAATAATTTGCCTAAGCCTACAAAACAACCTCGAAGAAAAAATACCTAATGCAATTGTTACTGCTAACTTCATCTCTCTTTTCTCTATCCCAACTTCCAACTCCTGTTTCCCCCAACATATACAAAATTCATGTGTCCGTCCATACCTTAGCTTCAAGTCAGTACTAAATATGGTCAACTATGGAAACCATACACAGTTTAAAGTTCTAATAATAATCTGTTCTCTATCTCCATACCTTTCTCTATCTCTATATGTCCCTACTGCCCTTGTACTTTTTTTTTTTTTTTTTTTACCTTCATCTTAAGGTTTTTATTGCATGTATGTACATGGATGTCTTTGTAAATTGCCTCCAATGCTTTTTTGGAAGGAGGGGAGGGAAGTAGGGTATACATTTCTAAAGACCAATAATTAAGATTTCCTCTTTAGGGAGATTTTCCCTTTCTGCTATGAAGGAGAGTAGCTTGTATCAGATCAACTCCAGCCTCACAAACAACTACAAAAGATGGCTAAAATACAAGAAACAGCTAATTGAATGCATTGTCAGTAATCAAGGTATGTAGGATCAGGGGACCAAGATCCCAGAAACACACCAACGTGGGCCCCACAATGTCTACTGCTTTTTCTCTTGAGACATTTGCCAATTTTTTTAAATGTTTATTTTTGAGAGAGAGAGAGAGAGAGAGCGAGCATGAGTGGGGTAGGAGCAGAGAGAAAGGGAGACACAGAATCCAAAGCAGGCTCCTGGCTCTCAGCTGTCAGCACAGAGCCCGATGCAGGGCTTGAACTCACAAACCATGAGCTCATGACCTGAGCAGAAGTCAGACGCTTAACGGACTGAGCCACCCACACGCCCCAAGACATTTGCCAATTTTTAAGCGACGTAGGTGCTTCCCAGTGCCTCACAGGGCCAAGACGATAACTGAAGTTCAAACCCCTTTAGGAAGTCATAGCTGGAGAAGTCAGGATCCCAGAGAAAAAGGCAAAAACAGAGAAGCCAGCCTGACCTGCTGCACTGATTTTTCCTCAAGGCGAACTGACATGAAAGCTACACTCAGGGGGACAGGGCTGGGTAAGTGGCTGAGAAGCTAAGAAGAAAGTAAACAGTAGGAGGCTAAAAGGTTAAGCAAAGTTTTCAACCATCTCACAGTACTGGGGAGACGAAAATTGGAATTCTGAGTTCACAAAGGAAGGTAGACTGTAGTAAACACCCCAGGCGTTTGGGGACAGCCCTGAAGGGCCATGCCCTCAGAGTGAGAGCAAAGCTCAAAGAATCAGCTGTCGTCGACACTGAGATCCAGTCTCAAAACATCTCAGTCCCTCACGGGATCGTGGTGAGCTCTTATTCTGCTGGACTGCCAGAAAAACAAGCACATCTTCTTAGGAAAAAGAGAACATCGTGCAGAGATGTAGAGTCTCTGTGGCTTTTCAGTATTCAATTGAAACTTATCTGACGTTCCAGATGATAGGACCAAATGACTGAATTACAAAAGAGGAAGAAAAAAAAAAAAAAGAAAAACAGACAAGAGAAATAGATCCACAGGGATCCAGATACTGCTGTTATCAGCGTGGACTTGAAAATAACTATGATTATTTTACTACAGAAATAAACAACAGAATTTGACCCCTTAACTGAAATCTATTAAAATAATCAAATTGAAATATTAGAATTAAAAACAAAATAAAAAACACATATTTGAAATTAAGAGCTCAATAAACAGGGGTGCCTGGGAGGTTCAGTCAGTTGAGTGTCTGACTTCGGCTCAGGTCATGATCTCATGGCTTGTGGGTTCAAGCCCCGCATTGGGCTCTGTGCTGATAGCTCAGAGCCTGGAGCCTGCTTCGGATTCTGGGTCTCCCTCCCTCTCTGCCCCTCCCCTTCTCGCGCTCTGTCTCTGTCTGTCTCTCTCTCAAAAATAAACATTAAAAAAATTTTTTTAAAAGAGCTCAATAAACAGGTTTAATAGGAGACTAGAAGGAGCAGGAAAAAAGTCAATATAAGTTATCCAAACTGAAGCCCAGGGTAAAAAAAAGGATGAAAAATACAGAAAATAGTGTACAAGACACATAAAAAACAGTAAAAAGGTTAAACACAAGTGTAAGAGAGTCCTACAGGAGAAAGAAAGAATGTGGTAGAAGTAGGCAAAATTAATTTTTGAAGAGATAATGGCCAAGATGTTAAATTAACAGAAGACATCATGTCCCAGATTCAAGAAGTGCTACATATCCTGCGCAGGAGGAATACAGAGAAAACCACACCTAGGAATATCGTGGTAAAACTCTAAAGGCAGAGAAGGGAGCAAGAATACAACCAACAGCTGACTTTTAACAGACACTGCTCGTAAGACAATGGGATGACATTTTTAAAGTAATGACAGAGTTGGGAATGCAAGCCAGTGCAGCCACTCTGGAAAACAGTATGGAGGTTCCTCAAAAACCAAAAAATAGAACTACCCTACGATCCAGCAATTGCACTACTAGGCATTTGTCCACAGGATACAGGTGTGCTGTTTCGAAGGGACACATGCACCCCCATGTTTATAGCAGCACTATCAACAATAGCCAAAGTATGGAAAGAGCCCAAAGGTCCATCAATGGATGAATAGATAAAGAAGATGTGGTATACACACACACACACACACACACACACACACACACACACACACACAATGGAGTATTACTCGGCAATCAAAAAGAATGAAATCTTGCCATTTGCAATTATGTGGATAGAACTGGAGGGTATTATGCTAAGTGAAATTAGTCAGAGAAAGACAAAAATCATATGACTTCACTCATATGAGGACCTCAACAGACAAAACAGATGAACATGAGGGAACGGAAACAAAAATAATATAAAAACAGGGAGGGGGACAAAACATAAGAGACTCATAAATATGGAGAATAAACAGAGGGTTGCTGGAGGGGATGTGGGAGGCGGGATGGGCTAAATGGGTAAGGGGCACTAAGGAATCTACTCCTGAAATCATTGTTGCACTTTATGCTAATTTGGATGTAAATTCAAAACAATAAAAAATAAAATTAAAGTAATGACAGAGAATAACTGCCGACCCACAACTGTGTACAGAAAAAAATTTCCTTAAAAGGCAGACAGAATAAATATGCTTCAACCAACTCTCAACAAGCGAAAGAGAATTGAAAAAATACTAAAGAAATACCAAAAGAAATACTAAAGGGAGTTCTTCAAACGGAAGGAAAATGATCCCAGATGGAATCATGGATGTAAGAAGGCATAAAGAGCAACAGAAAGGATAACTCTGTGGCAAATCTACTGGATGCTGACTATACAGTCCAATATTAGTAATGTCTTCTAGAATTTAACATATATACACAATCAAAATATATGACATCAACAGCACAAAAGCGAGGAGGAGCTTCAATGTTCTAAGGTCTTGCATGATCCTGGAAGTGATAAAAAGGACCACCGGTAGACACTAATAAGTCAACGATGTATGTTCCAACCTCTAAAATAACCACCAAAATGGCAGAATGAATAACAAACAAACTAATGGAGGGAGGGGAGTAATGAAAAAATATCTGATTAATCAAAGAAGCCATCATTTCAGCTAACTTCATAGAAGCACTTCTCATTTATTCTGTAATCTATTCACTTCGATTCATCAGCAAATAGCTGCCAACAATAAGTTGGGTATAATCTGCTGTGTGTCTCTTATACCATGCACCGAGCTGGGTGCTATTCAAAACTTCCCTTAATGAATCCACAGAACAGAACCAGAAGGTAGACACTACCTCCCCTATCAGAGAACTGATGAAACTGAGGACCGAAGCTGAGACAACAGATGCAAAGAAGTTAAACAACTTGCAGAAGGCCATCACAGCTATTAAAGGAGGGACTCCCACCCAGATTCATCTGGCCTATGTGCTGCCCTGTCCAAAGACGGGCCGGAATGGTTTGCTTTCGACTGCATTGTTGATATCACCACCTTCAGTTGGTTTTGTCCTTGCTCCTAGTAGGAAGAAGAAACCGCTCGAAATTCCATATGAAATATTTCAAATTCTCCAAGGGCAGTGTGGACCGGCTAGGCAGCAACATAACAACGAGTCACTAAGAGAGGAAATATTACACGTTCTCAGTATGATGTAGATAGAAAGAGAATTGTCATAAACCATTTCCAGTTTCTTCAAAACCTTCTCGGACCTGTTCCTTCATTATTTTAAGCGATACGAACCTGAACATTTCACACAATCATATTCAAAAAAGGGAAAAGAACTTTATCCCTTCCCATATAGGAAGGACTTCTGCAATCCCTACTGCTGTGACTTTTCAGCAGTAGGGATAACTAAGAAGCAAGAGGTAATCGCTTCCAGATTACCATTTCCCTACCTTTGAAGTATTCAAGAAAATTAGTAAAGGCCTTCAACTTTCTTGTAGCGTGCCGAATGGATGGGGATGGGAAAGAAAAGTCAGGCAAGTTTTTCAAGGTAAGCTATTCCTGCAACACTTATTTCAATAAGTGCTTACTGGCAACCGTGAGGAATCATTAAGAGAGACAAGCTAATGAAGACTAAACCGTATTTATCTACCCTCTTCCACCCCTTCATGATATCCATGGGAAATATGCAGATTTTATTTCTTGGGTTATCATCAACATTATTCTAAATCAAGACCCACAGAGTACAGTGTATCTGTAAAGGATTTTTTTTTTTTTTTTCGATTGTTTCCATTATTGCACAAACTTTATCATCTCACTGAGCTGCCCGGAAGCAAATAATCTGACTTTCCAACCTGAGCCATTTGTAAGATGAATATTGGCAGTTACTGAATCCATTGGTACAGGGAGAGCTGAAATACTGCAACAAAGAGCTTATGGTATTGCAGTCTGCCTTGTCAAAGGACATCTAAATCCCTCTTTTCTGAGTCCTTACAAGGCCACTAAAAGAGACCGGGGGCGGGGGAGGGGGGGGGCGCACGGGGTACGGATTTCCACATGGAATCCCCAGTCCACATGTGAGCTAGAGATGAACACAGAGAAGGTCAAACTTGCAAACTCTAGTAGAGCCTTTCCTGGCGTGTCGGACTCACCAAATGAAAAACCTTTGTCTCTTCACGTCTGCCATTGCGAGGTCTGGCAGGAAGAGACGGTGGCAGCTCTCCCTAAGTGACAAAAACGCAGCCATGTACACACGAAACAAGTCAGAGCCAGCAGAGAACGTGTAATGGAGTCACATATGGTGGTACTTCAAAATCCCATCTGAACGCAAATCAGGTTCTACAAGAGCAGGTCGTATAATCATTTAAAAAAAAAAGAAAAAAAGCAAGGTTCGGCTCAGACCTCCTCAGGATGCACTAGACAAATATAAGACAGCATTACTCACTCGACAAACAGCTACCGAGCAGGAAGCCCCTGTGCGAGACGACAGGAGAGAGAAGGGCTAACCAGCCTCTGGAACTTCTCCTGGGAGATTTAGAGTGTGTTAAGAGCCATTAGGTGCACACGAAAACTGTAATATAAGGAAGAATATGAGAGACCAAAGAGAGGTACTAACGAGTGCCATGGGGTTCGAAAGTGAGGGCATGTCCACCCAAAGGGTTTAGTGGAAAGCTTCATGGGTGTCAACAGCTGAATTAGGCCTTTTGAGAATGGCGCTGGACTGGGGACACTGAGGATCAAAGTGCTTTTTTTCGCAAAAAAAAAAAAAATCCTTTGCAGAAGGGAGGAGCATAAGGAAAGAGCCTGGGGTGGGGGGAGGGACCCATGGGGAGCAGGGGGGTTGGAGCAGTGACCAAGGGCAGACAGGAGTGGACACATGGGAGGTCCGTCGGGAGCCCTCTGCACGGGGACAGGCGGGACAGAGGAGAACCAAAACTAGGGCAATGGAGGCAATGGAAAGGCAGCAGCTCTGAGGGCCACGCTAAGAAGCAGCCTCAATTGATAGACCTGTGGCATTAGAGACAGCAAGGAAGGGCTAACAGCTGCCTAAGCAAACAGTGGAGAAAAAGAGCCAGTGACATGTAGGCAGGTTGAAAGGTCCGCCAGGCAGTGGGGATGGAAAACCCCCAAAAGGTATCTGAGCCCAAAATGAATGTGGAGTCGCACGCATGGAGGGAGGTGGGTGAAGAGAGCATCTGTGTAAAGGTAAAGACGTGGGATCACTGAGGTCACCACAAAACAGAGTGCAGACAAGAGCAGGAGGGACAAACCACCATTGATCTCTTGCATTTAAGACACAAGCAGCCGAAAAAGACTTAGCAAAAGCAAAGAAAACAAAAAATCACAGACACAGAGTTAGGGAAAAAACAGGAAAGGCTTCTATCCTGGCAGCCGTGGGATGCAAGGCTTTCAAGATTAAAAGGCTGAGAGTAACGTGCCATTCCCTTATGCACACACCCATCTCCTTGCTCCTGGCAGCCTGCAAGCTGGTCAGGCGGGACCTGCTCCCTACCCTGCATCCTGCACAGTATCGAGAGCAGACTCCTGCGATAGGTTTCGGTTTGGAAAAAAACAAACAAAAACGAATAGCAATGTCACACCTGCAGAAAAGTCAAGGCAGAGCGCTGCTGAGAAACGACTACTGAATTGATAACTACTGGTCACTGGTAACCACGGAAATGCATTCTCAGTGATGCGGCGTGGGATTTCCAGAGACAGAGCCAGGGGAAAGGGAACGGTCAAGGATGCAATCCAGAGAGGGCACAACCATGAAAAAGATCCAAAGCCGGCAAGACAAAGGGCACAAGTGGGAAGTTGATCCTGCAAAGTCAACCAGTCGGTTCTCCAAGCACCTTCTAGGCACTGGGGACACGCAGCTCAGTGTCCCTGCTCGTAAGAAGCTGGTGTTCTAGTAAGGAAGGGGGCAAGGAACAAACTCAGAGTGCTGATAAATAACCTGATAGGATAGTGACAGGGATGGGTGGGGGAGGGGTAGCAGGCTGCTTTTGCCAACAAGGTCAGGAAAGGTGATCCTCTCACAAGGTCACCTTGACCTTGAGTTCAGACCAGAATGAGGAGGAGGCAGGGGCTGAACGCTGGGGCAAGACTGCTCCGGGCAGAGAGAACAGCTAGTATAAAGGCACCAAGACAGAGCAAGCTTGGGGTGTTCACGGAATAGAAAAAATGTCAGTGTGACTGGACTGTAATGAAGGAGGGGGCAGAGGCCTTGACTCTGGTTGGAATGGGAAGCACATCAGCTAGGGAATGACAGACAGACCCTGCTTTTTAGAAAGCTCCCCCCGGCTGCTGTGTGAAAGACGGATTATGTTGGGCCCAACTGGGAAGCGAGGACAAGGTACAGTAGATCAAGTACACGATGATGGGCACCTGTCCTCAGGCTGTAATGGCAGTCATTCTCAGAGTGGTCAGACTCAGGATACACCTTGCATAGTTAGTCGATCCTTAAACCACATGGGGGTTAGGGGTGCCAACCCCCCAGGCAGCCAAAAATACACATATAAGTTTTGACTCTCCAAAAGCTTAGCTACGAATAGCCTACTGTTGTTGACCGAAAGCCTTCCTAATAACATAGTTGATGAACACAACATTTTGTATGTCCTACGGAGTGTATATTATATTCTTAAAATACAGTAAGCTAGAGAAAAGGAAAATATTATGAAAATCAGAAGAAAGAAAATATATTTATCGTACGGTACTGTAAAAAGTCCGCACGTAAGCGAATCTGCATATATAGTTCAAACCCACGTTGACCAAGAGTCAGCTATGTATATCTGGAGCTGGGGGGAGGCACAAGCAAAGAGCTTCATTGAAGAGTCACCAGCACATAGATGATATTTAAAGCCACAGGTTGCCTGGGGTCATACAGGGAGACAGAATGTATACATAATTATAGAGACAAAAGGAGCCAAAGACAGGGCCCTTACTTTTGTTAGAATTTAGGAGAAAAGGATGGGTAAAATTAAAGCCCCCCCCTTTTTCTTATGTTTTATTTTATATTTGAGAGAGAGAGAGAGAGAGAGAGAGAGCGCGAGCAGGGGAGGGATAGAGAGATAGAGACAGAATCTAAAGCAGGCTCCAGGCTCCAAGCTGTCAGCAGAGCCCGACGCGGGGCTCAAACTCACAAGCAGTGAGATCATGACCGGAGCTCACCGAAATTGGATGCTTAACCAACTGAGCCACCCAGATGCCCAAATTATAATAAAGTTTTGAGGCAAAAGCTTGAGGAAACATTAAGTTCATCTCCAATGTCTCAGTAAAGTAGCAGAGAGGGGTTTAGATCTTATCATGGAAAAGGTTTAGAATAAGCCATTAGAAGGAATATAATAGAGGGGCGCCTGGGTGGCTCAGTCGGTTAAGCACCCGACTTTAGTTCAAGTCATGATTTCACTCATAGTTTGTGAGGTCGAGCTCCGCATCGGGCTCTGTGCTGACAGCTCAGAGCCTGGAGCTGTTTTGGATTCTGTGTCTCCCTCTCTCTGCCCCTCCCCTGCTCATGTTCTGTCTCTCTCTCTCTCTTTCTCTCTCAAAAATTAATAAACGTTAAAACTTTTTAAATAAAAGCATTAAAAAAAAGGATTGTAATAGGAAACCATTACAGAATGAACACAAGGGAGGGCTGAAATGCAGTAATGACCCCCTGATTTGGGGGAAACTCAGGTGGGCAGGTTTCGAGATTCTCCCCAGCAGCACGATACAGCTCAGGATCAGAGACAATGGTCGGTGTGGATAACTCAACCACGTGCAAGAACTGGCAAAGGATTATGGGAGTGGGTTATGGGATATTGACAAGCCCACCGTTGAAATGCACGCCACACTAGGAGTAGAGCCCAGGACAGTGAGCGTGGCCTGGTGGACTGGACAACAGGAACATTCAAGATCGAGGGATCACAGTGAGGATGAAGATTAGGTTCAAGAGACACAAGGGAACTTAAAAGGGGAAAGAAGGAAGAAGCTGTGGTCATGAGGAAAATCAGAGTGGACAATCAAAAAGGGAAAAGAGGGGCACACGGGTGGCTCAGTCAGTTGAGTGTCTGACTTGGGCTCAGGTGTGATCTTGCAGTTCGTGAGTTCGAGCCCCACGTCGGGCTCATGAGTGTCAGCCTGTCAGCGCAGAGCCCTCTTCGGATCCTCTGTCCCTTCTCTGCCCCTCCCCTGCTTGTGCTCTCCCCCACAAATAAATGTTAAAAGAAAAAAAAAAACGGTAGAAGAATTCTGAGTGACAACAAGGTCCAGGTATGGCCATTAAATCTCACACAGTGGGATTTTCCTAGGGGCTGAGCTTACCGTAGAAGGCCCTCCCTGAGTCTTTGCTGGCCCAGGCTGGCTGCCGCAACATGAGGGAGGGGCAGGGTGGCGAACAGACCACGGGGCGGGGAAGGGTGGTCCAGTCATGCAAGCCTTGTTCTCACCTAACATCTATCTCAGGTGATATCTGGCTCCGGTCTGTAGCTGCTCATACCTGCTCATGGGCATGGGGTAGCCTTCATCCAGGGCAAGGCAGAGCTAGTATCCATATGCCGTGGGTCAAACAAGAACCCGGTGACACGAACAACACTGACTCCACCGGAACTGACAGGCTCTTCAGGAACAACCCGCCTTCACTTAGCTTCTGGTGCTGAGATAACCATTACCTCCGGCACGACGGACAGGAGCGCGAGGACAACAGGAGAGATGCAGGGCCCCCAGCGGCTGAAAAACGCAACTGCAAGCCACTTCTTAAAAGACTGGTTCATGAGGGCCCCTGTTGGGATGAGCACTGGGCGTTGTATGGAAACCAGTTTGACAATAAATTTCATATTAAAAAAAAAAAAAGACTGGATCACGAACTGACTGAACTTCTTCCTAGTAAAATGCTGTATCCTATAAGCATGACATGGCTTCCAGTTCCGGGGCCTCTGAGAGACCCCGGGGTGGGGGCAGAGCCTTGCGAAATCTTTAATTCTAAGTTATGAAATCGTGGGGTTTCTCTACTGTGTCAGCTCGGCTAAGCTGGCACTACATCTCCCAGCATCCTCCTCCCTGTGCAGCTCCGGGTTGAGAGGAACCCAGAATTTTTCAGAAGCACCTGTGAGACTTGGGAGGCAGAGGGAAGGGAAGCTGCAGCCATTACGCTCTGGTGGTCGCCATGGCTAAAGATGGCGAGAGACAGATGTGCGGGCACTCGCGGGCACTAGTTTTGTCCCGGTTTTTCTTTCTGCTCCAGGTTTCTTCCCAAGCACTATCCCTAGAGACCAGCGTGACCCCAAGACCACCACCGGCTCGGCTGCAAAGTCAGAGGCGGTAGCTCTAAACAGGCTTTTCCCAGACCCTTTGCCACCCCCTCCCCCGCTTCACTGTCCCACTCTGCATGGCTCCCAGGTCCTCTGTAAGCCCCAACCTGGCCACCGGTGCTTCAGGAGGCCTGACCGGTGGTTTTCCTCGGCTCCTCTGGCTCCCCCTTTCAAGCCTTCACTTCCTCAGCATCTCCCATAATTGTGTAAAGATTAATTCCTCTGACACAGGCCTTGTTCCACCATATTTACAGTGGCTCTGCTTCCCTGATGGAACCCTAACGGACACAGTAGGCCAAGTATTGAGCAGACAGCTTTGCCCTCAAAGACTCAGTAATGGACAGAAACCACCTTACATTTATAGCCCTGCTTTACAGTTTGCAAAGCCTGCTCACATGATTTAATACTCAACCTTGAGAGGATTAAATAAGGAAACTGAGGTTCCGAGAAGTTAGGTGGCCAAATGACACGCGCAGAGACCACTTTGAGGCAACCTGCGCTAATGAGTAACCAAAATAACTCTCTACGTGTAGAATGATTTAAACAATTCTCTGCCCAAGGACCAGAGACAGAAAAGGCTGCGGCAAGATTTATCCAGAAGGATTAGTTTGGAGCGTTCTGTAAAATTAACAGCTGCTAGCGGCCCAAGCACTGAGCAGCATCCCTCACTACTCAGCCATTTTCAATTCTCCCCATGTTCGAACTGGCCAGCGTGGTCTGCCAAGTTCTGGGCGAACACCTGGCCCTCCTTTCAGCCTCTAGTTTCAAGAGAATGGGGGATTCACATTGGGTTTAAACTGGCATTTGTGCGTGGAAGGCACCTGAGACAGTCGTCGGTGAAATACTCCCCTACTCCTACCGTAGCCAGCTTTGTCCTCTCTCTCTATTTTACTGTCTCCGGTACCCTTTCCCTGCTCTTTCTTAGCCTTGTCCACCCTTCTTCCCTAGCGAGGCCTCACTCAAGCCCACCCTTGACACCTCTAGGCACACTGCCAGTTGCCATGGGTGGTGTGGACGTCCCTGCCCATCTTCCCCACTGAGGCTCAGTAAGCAATACACTGTGGTGGTCTTCAACAGAAGACTCTGGGTTCACACGCCCTTTAAGGAGAAGACTTTAGCTCTATCAGTCTGATATTTCACACACCTACCGTGTGCTGAACCACATCACCAGGTAAGGTGACTGAGCCAACACCTAGCCAAATGCCAGAGCTGAGGAGGCGGAAACAGTGTGGCAGCTTTGCAGAAAGGCCAGGAGGAGAGGAGTTCTCCAACAATGGGAATCCTAAGATATAAGTAAATAAAGGACAGGAGGGGCTTAAAGCATTCTAGGGAACACAGCACCTGAAAAAACAAAACAAAACAGACACTCACCTACAACATCAGACTTAAACTCCTCCAGGTGGCATTCAAAGCGCTTCCCAATCTTACGATTTTCTCTCCCGTCCCAACCCTTTCCCTCTGGAGAGGCCCTCAGCTCTAGCCGCAAAAATGCCCTTACAAATGGGTCAATTTCCCTACCCTCGCTCTCCCCTCTGCCTGAAACAAATATCCCACCCCTTCTCTGTCAGACAAAACCCCGATGATCGACAAGATTCAGTAAGCTCATAGAAGTTCACCTGACGGAAGCCGTTCCTGATCCCCAACCTCCCCCTTCCCCCCGCCTCAGTCCCCAGCCAGAGTTGTGAATGTGCCTCTGAGGGGCAACTCGGCTCAGCCACCGCTCGTGGGAAGCTCGTGTGCTGCCCTCATAGGACTGTGAGCCCCTTGAAGGGGCAGATCGTTGCCTCCTCATCGCCACATTCCCAGCCCAGCAACGTGCCTGGTGACAGAATGACTGATCACTTCTACCTCAGTGGGCTTTGGCAAACTGGAATGTCAGAACCCAAACTGATCTTTGGATCATCGTCTAGGGGGGTGAACAGGAGTTACTTCATCTCACTGATATCAGAAATGACCCCTGATCAGTAACTTCCAGAAGAGCTCTTTGCTAAGCTCAGCGCAGAAAGCAAAGAGCACAGGGCTAGGGCACCTGTCACACACAGCATCGGTCAAGAACACCGTGGGGTGGGGACCTCGGCACCTCAGGAGGCAATGCAATCCCAATATTCCAAAGCCCACATTTTGACACCTCAGGGTTATTATCACTCAGCCGTGGGGCTAGAGGAGCCAACACAGCTGGGTGCTTTGGATCCTTATAAAAGGTTCTCGTTCCAGACACGGCACCAAAGCCTAAAAAACGCACAGACAGGTACAGAGGAGACACAGGTAGTAACACACACAGGTATGGAGCATTACGTCCGTCACCTTACCTCTCCTGCAAGAGCGCCTCCGTCTAAACCAGCCCCCAATACTCTCCCTTCTCTCCACATGTTTTCGTCTCGAATGATCTCGGACACCTCTTCAACGTCACCTCGCTTCCCATGTGTGGGTCATGCCTCCACATCTAGACTGGCAGCTACAGGGGTCAAGGGACTGTGTCTACATCCCTATGTGCCCAGAGCTCTAGAGTAACGCCTGGCACAGGGTGGAGAGGAAGTAGTAGTTACGAAGGAGGCAAAAGGAGGGGCGAGCCATGGGCCGCAGGCAGCAGCACACTGCCCCTTCCCTCAGACGTGGCCAGAGCTGGCTGCTGGCCGGAGCAGGGGTGACAGGCCCGCGGGCTGTGGTCTGGACTGACCCCGCCACGGGGCCCCTGAGGCTCGCACTGGGAGTAGAGAAGCCTGCTTCTCCACGCTGTGAGCACGAGGAAGCCCAGGAAGGGAGGAGATGCCAGTTGGGGATGGGAGAGGTTGTGTCAACCCCACAAAGGGAGGAAGGGGTGGAGGTGGCAGAAAGACAATAGCCAGAGCCCACGAGTCGTCGGTCCTCCACACCAGCTGCCAAGGAAAAAAACTGAGGAAAACCTCCTAAGCAAGACTGGAGGCTTTCCCGTCCCTTCTTTTTCACGTGTGGACTCCATTTTCTCCTAGCCCACTCCACAGCCCTCTGTCCTAGAAATGGAGTCACAGGCAAGTCCACAGAAATACTGTGGTAGTCACAAAAAGAGACCGCAAGCACGCGTGCAAAAGAGAGGACACACAGGTCACCTCTGAATCCTGTGATTAAGGTTCCACAACACAGATTTTACATGTGCATCTCACAGAGGTGTGGTACATGCCCTCTACAGTACACACGCTATTTGCACACGTATATATGCAAGATATCTACAGACGTTTTCTAAGCACACACACTAATCTAATCGTCCGCAGGCTTGCATGCCTACACGCCGGGGTAAACAAAAACGGACACCGTCCCGTTTTCACGGGCCTTCCAGCTGGGGTGAGATAAAACCCTTCCTAATAAACAGACCATCAATTGATGGCTGTGCTGTGAAGGAACGTGGCTCAACGAGAGCCAATGACAAAGGAATGTGCTACAGGCAGCCTCATCCTGGATCAGAACGTGTCATCCTCTCTCAGGGCAGCAAGGCTTGACCTGAGCCCCAGAGACTCAAACAAATGGAATTAATTCCAAGATGACATATGAACAGAAGAGGGGCACTGCATACATAGGCTGTAGAGTCGGTTCCTAAGGGCATGGAGTGAGGGTGACTGGGGAAAACGATCACGGGTTCCGTTTTCACACTTGTCTGTTCTGAGGCCCGGATGCCTTCGATGAACGTGCTGGACGGGACACAGAGCTCGTGTGAGCACTGCTATTTCCTTAGGACCAAACTCACACCCGGTCTTGGGGTTAACTGCCGTAAGGCTCGTGGATCCTGAGGCTATAACTGGGCAGTATACCCCCACCTTGCTACACCGCTGTGATATTCCGGAGATGCGCCCACAGAGCTCCCTCCTCTGCCACTTACGAGCCAGGTACAACCCTTGAGCTGAGACTCATCCTGGTGTTTCGACTGCACACTTATTTGCGGGATAAATTGTTATTAAAGCAGGGGCTCTGATGAACGGACCACGCGGTTGCATAAACTGGGTTTCCAGAGAAAAGCATCTAAAATCCCCCTTCTCTCCTCTACGAGGTATCTGTGTCTCTTATCAGGTGTTAGTCCTTTGAAGAAATGTTCTGATCGACCACCTATGGGGAATATCAGTAATTGTTTTGTGAGCCATTTTCCTTGTAGGAAACAACCCAGAATAGGATTAGGGCCTGACTTACCACCTTAATTTAGCAGGCGAGCTCCCTGCAAGCCCCAGCAGACCTCACCAGCCTTATGCACTTGGGCTCTGAGCTGCTATGTGGGCACTGACAACACCTCTCAGGGTGACTTTGCTCACATTCGTCCTCTCCGCCAACCTCCCCTCCTTAGAGCTTAATATCCACATCCCCTGAGGTCTCTCGTACCGTTCCAGTTTAAGTCAGCTAATTCCCGGACGGAATGCCAACCGGCAGGACACCGATCTACTCCCACCTCTGAGACACTGTGCGGGTCATTTTCCTAACTTGAAATGCTCTGCCTGCTCCTGGCTCAAAGTGCTTTCTAGTCCCACCTGCTCCGTGGAGCCTTTCCATAATAACAGCTCCTGGCCTCGCTTTTGTCCCTGGGATCCTGACAGCCCCATATGCACAGCTATCTAATGATTCAGCCGCTTCGACGTTTCAAAAGCACCGGTGATCCACTCTGTTATAACGGGTTCTGTCTCCACGTTGGCCCCCCCTTTCCTAGTTCCTTTGTAATTTCCCAGTGTCAGAAACACAGTAAATAGTCCCTAAGTGCTACTGAAGCACTAAAAGGTAAGCTCCCGAGGAAAAGCAGGAACGTCTCATACGGCAGAGTAGGGTAGCAACTGGGCACAAATCATTTATCCACAACCGCCACCACTTTGCGCAATCCAGGGGCCCGCCACATGCCAGGCTCTGGGCTAGGCACCGTGGCCTGAGCTTCAGGCTTACTGCACGGATTCCTCAGTCGAAGATGACAGACTACGGTGCCCTGTAATAAATAAGAAAACATTTGGATGTGCCAGCCTTCGGAAAATGGAAAAATGAATCACCATGCCCAAAGTGGCTTGGCTTCGCTTTCTGAAGTCCTCGCCGCAACAGAAGCCGAGCGGCAGCGCACTGGACAGACACCAAATCGGCTGGCACTCTGCTCTTAGGACATCCTGGGGGACGGTGCATTCATACCGCACGAGCCAGCCCTTCACCTTCAAACACATGCAAGAACTCACTCCTGGAAGGCTCCTGGTAAGCCTGGGAAAATCTCCACATCCAAGATGAGTGAGGAGCACTGTTAGGTCAGCAGCACACATTACATCTCAAGGCAGCCAGGACGCAGCAAAGACCAAGGCCACAGCAACAACACGGAGGTCCTCCGGGTACACCCTTTTCGTTGGTATCACATTCAACGTCGTTTTTACCTTCCTCCTTCAGACTAACAGAATGAAAAGGAAGAAAGTCCCCACACACGAGAAACACATTTCTGAGCCAGTTAAGGCTCTTGATTGGAAATGTCGGAATTTCGACCCTCTTATCCTTTAGGCAAGTGGAAAATACAAACTAGTGTCGATATGTGGACACATTTAAAGATGTCTTTGTCTCTTCTCACTATGGGGTGGAGACTGTTAGGAAAAAGAGAGTCTATGCAAAGTAACCGTCTCCCAGGCTCTCTCCTAGATTGGAAGGCTAAATGTGGAAGAAAACACAAGTCACATTTCTGAGGGCTGAGACTTGATTATCTCCACCCCGACTCACTCACTAATGGCTGATTTCCTCAACAACACTTACAAACAACCGAATCAGTAATAAGAAAATGTCCGCCATCTAGAAATGCCTAATTGGTTTTACTGTTTCTGCAACTTCTCCCAGAAAGTCCGTCTGAAGGCGCAGTTGGCCTGGTGGTTGGGATACCTCCATGACCTCAAGAACCACAGGGAAAGATACCCTGTTTCCCAGCACGGGAAGTGGTCTGGAAGGAGGAAGCAGTTACCAACACGGACACAGAACAACAAACAATTCCCAGAGCCCTCTGGGTCCCCAGCCATCCCTCTGTAGAAAGGTGCCAGGCAGGTGAGAGGTGAGAGGCGCAGGCTATAGACAGGAGGAGAGCTGGGGAAGATAGGCCAGGAGCCAGGGACCCCAGGGCTGGACCAAGCAGCCCATATGGCCGCCAGCAGGGGTCAGCGCGGATTCCAGCAGTTCTGGAGATGGAAGGGGGCCTTCGGGATCAGCTAGCCCAGGCCTTACTGGACTGAGGCTAAGAGCTAGTCAGCAACTTGTCCAAGGTCACAAAACTAGTGAGTGGAAGATCAGGGCCAGAATCTGCACCTGCTGTTTTAAAAGACAAGGAAACACATGTTATCACATTTTGGCTAATTGTATCAATTCCTCTGTCTGTTTTCCAACCCAGGTCAGACTCTGCATATCTGTACTGACACAGAGAAGCAGAACAGCCTACTGTGGTAACACGCCCAGACTCTGGAGCCAGGCGGTGTGGGCTTGAATCCCAGCAGCTCCGCCACTGCCCGTAACCTGGAGCAGTTTGCTCCATGTCTCTGTGACTCAGTGTTATCATCTCTCAAACGGGGGTGGTAACAGCACCTGCCTCATGGGTTCTGAAGCTCGCTAAAGGACTTCATATACGGTAAGTGCAGTGCCAGGCACAAACTAAGTGCTATGTAAGAGGTAGGGAGGAATTTCTTAGGGAGGAATAATCCCCATATTGGCTTCTCCCTGGCATACCTGCTCTCCAGCCCCCAACTCCTGCTAGTCACAGGATCCTGCCTTTTCCCTACAACACCTGGACGCGATATAATTGCCACCACAACAGACCTACGTGAACCGCATCCTTCGTGGCCAACTGAGCGCCTGTCACATTCCCATAGAGCCCACCCCAGCTCACTTCTAGCTCTAACCCTGACCACGGCCTTTGCCTCAGACAGAGCTCACCAAGGGAAGCCAAGGCCACCAGATACATGCCAAGCTCTCTTCCAGGCCAATGTTCTCAAACTTTAGCAGGCATTTGAATCTCCTGGGGATCCGGTTAAAACACAGACTCTGACTCCACAGACTGGAGTGCAGGCCCTGAGATTCTCCCTGATGCCACCAACGCAGCCGGTCCCCGAACCCCACTTTGAGTAGCAAAGGTCTAAGGAGCACAGAAAGTGTAGTGTTTGCATTTTTCTAGATTTTTATCTTCGTGACAAACCTGCGAGCGAGATATTAGTCCCACTTGACAGATGTAGAAGCCAAGGTCAGAGAGGTGAAGAAACCCGTCCGATGTTGGAGGGCTGCTAAAGGGCACATTCCAAAGCCTGATCCCTACTTGGCCTCCATGAAAGTGATTTCCGAGAGAAGAAAGAGTTTAGAAAAAGCACATGGAATACAAACTGCTGAAATCTTCTTAGCCGGTGAGCATGAGATAAAGATGGGTTATAAAAATGGCCACAAAGTCCCTGTGCTGGAAGTCCCACCTAGCAGCTGAAGGTCTAAAAGCAGCCATCAGAAAGGAGGCTAATTCCACCAATCAACAAGGAAGAAGAAGTCCAGAGGAACACGGGAAACACTTTCAGTTTGTGCAGAGAAAGGGAACACACGGACAACCTCTATCGGGCATGTCTGGGGACTCTGTGACCACTCTTCAGGCTAAAAAGGCTGCAAGCGTGGCCGAGCCCATGGTTCCCATGCCACACTGCTCCCTGCACATCCCCCCTCCACCTCGCCCTTCCCTCCTCTCGGGGAGACTGCCTGGCACTCCGACCTCCAAGGCCAGGGCGCTCTGGAAGCCTCCCACCTGCTGCCTCCCGTCCCTGGAGTGCAGCCCCAGCAATCATCCTGTAGCAGCCCTCCGCCCCGCTCAGCCTGGCCTCCCAGCAGGCAACACCCTGAAAAGGTGGGCTGTGGCACCTGCTATGGCGGTCCCACTTCACTCACTCCTCGACGTCGGCGATTCCGCCTCGTTCTTCACTGTTGGGTCAGAATCACAATCTCGCAATCCAAGGCTTCTCTTCGCCTTGATCTTCCTGCATTTTCAGCAGCATTTGACCAACCCCCATAGCGGGTCTCCTCAAACCCTCTCTGCTTGCTTCTGGCAGGGGGCTCTCCTGGATCTTCCTCCAGCCCTGACTATTCCTTCTAGAACTCTCCTTTCCTGGTCCTGCTCCCTAGCTGCTGCCATCCCCGGCTGCATGCCCTTGACCCTCACCTCCATCATCCAGGAGGTGCTGCATCCTGTGGGGACACCACCCACCACACACCCATGCATCCCGTCCCACCCGAGGGACGGCAGACCTGAGTCAGCTCGGTTCACTGTGCAATCGGCAGTCAAAACAATGCCTGGGCCGAGGAGTGTGCACGCTCTCAGTAGTCACTGAATGGATAAGTGACCTCTCACCAGGTCACTGGACTGCACAATTTCCACCTTCAAACAGCACCTCCCAAGGCCAGAACGGGGCGAAAGGGTTGTGGTTCACCGGTAAGAGACAACTAGCAATCGTGGTCAAACCGGAGCGCACACGGGAAGTGATAATATCTGCAGGGCCTTCTTCAGTAAACAGGGCGTCTGGTTTAGAGGCAGCTCCGACCTGTGGGCTCCGGGGGCTGAGAGCATCTGCATCATGACACTGGCTCCTCTTACCATGGCCGACAGGCTGCGAAGTTCTGGCCCAGTCCCGCTCTACATAAGGATGGAGAAGAATCGTTACCAGGACATTCTTGGCTTGGTGTCACTTCTATTTTAAAATTTTTTTAAAATGTTTTCTTTATTATTGAGAGACAGAGAGAGACAGAGCACGAGTGGGGGAGGGGCAGAGAGAGGGGCATAGAATCTGAAGCAGGCTCCAGGCTCTGAGCTGTCGGCACAGAGCCCGACGCGGGGCTCGAACCCACAGACCGCGAGATCATGACCTGAGCCGATGTTGGACACTTAACCGACTGAGCCACCCAGGCGCCCCTTGGTGCCACTTTGAAGGTCTGAGAAGTAACCCAACCATCTGCACACTGCTTCTATTTCATTAGGATTCAAAGGGAGCATCCATTCTGAAATGCGTCCTGAACCCTTCAACGTAATCCTGTCCTTCGCAGTGCCGAGAAAAATTCATCTGAGACACAGCAACCCTAGCCAGTGTTTCTCGACTCCCCTGAAATATCCCGAATGATGCAAATGCTCACGTTCCAGCTGCTTATAAAGGTGCAAAGCAGGATGCAATTAAGGTCCCAGAAACATCATACTTAAACTTGAATCATGCTGCTGAGCGACTCCATAATCTCACACAAACACTTAGGGAGCATTGTGGAGAAATCAGCATTCGAAGAACACAAACGTGTACACGGTGCCATTATCTCTAGTCTCCGGGAAATCACATTGCCGGTCCGCAACTGCGTTAACGACCGGGTCTCATTCTGGTGCTTTGCAAAGACTCTACAGTTGGTGGGGGGGGGGGGGGGGGGAGGGGGGAGTGATTATTCCAAGACCTAAAAACCACTGACTGTGCCAACTGCAGCACTTCGCCTTTTCCAGAAGATAAATTATGAAGCGTCTTTGCCAGTTCAAGTTATTTTCCCAAGGCACAGAGTCATATGGCCTTGCTCCCCTGCCTTTAAGGAAGCAAGGCAATTAAACTGACCGGCTACGAAGTGCCCTGACAGGTTCCCCCCAGCTGCATTTGATATAAAGTGAGATGCAGACACACTGCCGGACAAGCACACAGCTTCTGGGACTTCCACACACCGTGCCGATATGAAAATGTATGTTCAATCTACGGGGGGGAAAAAAAACGCTAAAACAAAATAGTCATACGAATGCCGACCGGCCGGACCGCCTTGTAAGGAGCCATCACTGACAACTAGGCTTCCTATTCAGCAGGCTAATAAGAATAATTATAGCCAGGGCAGGCATTAATCAGCTTGGCAGATACAGGAATTCTGTTAACAAGGCTAAAATGAGTGCCAAGGAATCTCTGAAGGCCACGGCACTTCAAAGACCGTTAAGCTGGATGCATTCACTAGGTTCCTCCTGCCAGCCTTCCCCTCCTCCCATGCTTTCTGGAGGAAGTTGCCCTTGGGTCCCTGGTGACCTGCTAAGGGTTGCAGAGTTGCCACATTTGGGAGGTGGCTCCTGCGACGGCCCCTTCAGGAATTGCACTTGGACTGCACTTGTCCCAGACCCTCCTCTGTTTGACTGCGCTCCGAGTGTCCAAATGCTGCCGCCCTTTTCTGGCGAAACTAATCTCAAGCAACAAACAGCATAAGGTGATGGCGAACATCGGTCAACTTTTCCATGGTAACAGGCACAGTGGACTCCAGTGATCAAATCCTGGCTCCACCATGGAACAGCTGAATGACTCGGGACACGGGAAGTCAGTTTCCTCGTGTGCAACATGGGGAAAAGAACAGCACCTTTCTCAATGTATTGTGAGGATTCAGTAAGAGAATGCACAATAAAACCTGATGCTTGATATGCGCTCTAGAAACAGCAAATATCGTTACTGTCACGTGCAGAGCCCTCTACAGAAACGAAAAGAACCGGGGCGCCTGGGTGGCTCGGTCGGTTGAGTGTCCGACCTTGGCTCAGGTCATGACCTCGCAGTCGATGGGTCTGAGCCCCGCGTCGGGCTCTGATGACAGCTCAGAGCCTGGAGCCTGCTTCGGATTCCGTGTCTCCCTCTCTCTCTGCCCCTCCCCTCACTCACACTGTCTCTCTCTGTCTCAAAAATAAACAAACGTTAAAAAAATTTTTTTTAAAAAGAAACAACAAGAACCAATGAAACATTCAGTATATGGACACACGCACATCATGCGAGTGGCTGAGCCTGGGCCGTGCAAGGGTGGGCATATTTGCTTTTTACCTTACATCCTTTGTAACTGACAGAGACTGCTGGTCCCCCCCCCCCGCCCCCCCCCCCCCCCCCCCCCCCCACCCCAGCCAAATCCACTCTTCTCTTCCACAGCAGCTGGCACTCCATTGCTGCCAGGCCACTTTTTCTCAGCTTCCCTTGCAGCTAGGGTGACCAGACCAAGTTCTCTTGAATGGAATGTGTACAGAAATGATGAGCGCCCCTTCCAAGCCTGGCCTATGAAACCCCCAGGTGTTCTCCTCTATGATCTTTCCTCAATATGGGGCTGGCACAGTGATGGTGACAACCAAGCTGACATTAGGTGGGCTGAAGACAGGGGACTGCCATCAGCCAGGGTGCCAGAAGGGCTGCGAGGGGCAGGGATACCTTTAACATCCCCTTGGGACTGTTTGGAAAGACACTTCTATATCGTTTGAACCACTATGCTTCGAGAATCTTTCTTAAAGCAGTCTGGCCTAATTAGTACAAAATTCTTCTATCCTATTTGAATTTTAAAATATAGATGTAATGCTTTTGTCATTTAAAAACGATTTCGATGGATTTGCAAGTTATTCCTTTCTTTAAAGACACACATGGAGAATATCTGAATCCTTCCCCAGATCTTTGTACCTTTCACTCTCTAATCCATGCTGTGTGTTAGCAAGACATACCTCCTCGAATACGTCCCATGTTGTGTTCCTCTCACCCTGAGATCTTTGTTTTTTTTTTTTTAATGTTTATTTTGTTTTCGAGAGAGAGAGGGAGACAGAGTCCAAAGCAGGCTCCAGGCTCCAAGCTGTCAGCACAGAGCCCGACGCGGGACTCGAACTCACAAACCACAAGATCATGACCTAAGCTGAAGTCAGCACTTAACCGACTGAGCCACCCAGGCGCCCCTTACCCTGAAAGCTTTTAATGGCTACCCATTACCCACAGATTGAGGGATATATACGTGTATTCATTCAGTCAGCCAACACTTACCAAATACCTACTATGGGCCAGGTGCCCTATTAGTAGTAAGGATACTACAGTGAACAAGATGACCATGGTCCCTGACTCTAGGGTTATAATCAGGGTGGGGATTTAGCCCAGAAACAGACAATTATATACAGTGAGATAAATAAGTGACACGACTGGAGAATACACCCATGAGGCCAACAAACCCATCCCTCGAAGCCCAGACTTCTCAGCACAGCACAGAAAGCCTTCAGGACCTACCCCACACCCACCTTTCCCCTCCCACCTGTTCCTCCTCCCTCCAGCTCCAAGGAGCTTCCCTGCCCTTCCTGAAGCAGCCACACACTCTCACTCATCTGAACTTGATGCCTTCCCACAAGTGTGCATTTCCTGGAATGCTCTCCCACCCCTTCTTTCAAAATTCTAATTATCCTCAAGGCTCAGCTCAAATGTCACCTCTTCAGCAAAATCAACCCCAACCCCAAGTCAAAATTAATCATCCTCTTCCTTGCTTCCTACCAGCACATGGTTCCTCTGTCAGGTATTTCATTCTGTCTTATAGTTAGCTGTTTCATTATTTGTCCATCCACCCGCACCGACCACTCCATGAGGCATCCATCTGGGACGTTCTGTGGGCTCTAATGGGTATTCGAGAAATGCTGTATTTGAATGGATGGACAAGACGGGTCAGACGCAGGCAACAGAAGTGAAAGCCTTCTCTGCGAAGCTGAGTGGATTCTGATGTGATCACGGAGAGGCAGACGTAGGAAAATTTCATGGAGGAAGCGAGTTTTAGGGGGAAAGGGAATACACAGGCGAGAGGGGAGAAGCAGGAAAAACATTCCTAGGCCATGGGAAATAGAAAGTCCAGAAGGTTCACATACATTCTATGCAAAGGACAGCAAACATTACCTAGAATGAAGTATTTGATTCAGAGAGAAAATCAGAGAGAAGAGACCACAAGGGGCATAGCAGCCTTGGAGGAAAAAATCATGAAGAACCAATGAGCACAGGTGGGACCCCCAAAAACGAACCTTCTGGACAATGATGAACTGAGAAGGGAGGTTGGAGGAAAAGGTCAACCAGGAAGATGTCAGAAGTTATCTGTGGGGGGAACTATCAGAACCTGGGCTAGTAGGATAGTAGCTGCAGAAATAAGAAGAATGGGAAGAAGCTGGAGTCTGTGCTAGGGGAAAAAAGCCACAAAATCGAGGGACTGTGTGAACACAGAGGTCAAAAAAGAGCAGTGACAGCAAGATTACACCAGGATGCAACACAAGAGGAAAGATGAGCTTGTTCATCAACATATTAAGTTTCTGGAGCCAGTACAGCACGGAGGGCTTCCCAGAGGTCACAACGAAGCCACAGCGAGTGTGATGCTGTAGGGCAGAGCTATCATCTGGAATACCAAGCTCAGGAGCTGTTAGAGGAAAAGGCACTAGCTGGTAACACCATAGACGTTCATGTATAGTTAACACGAAATGCCCAACCAGCACAGGATACACTGGGACACATATAACCAAGACTTCTACAAGCTGTGCTTTCCCCGATTCTATTTTTGCTCTTACCAATCTCTTTTCTCCCTTTGCCTTTCCCTCGATGTAGTTACACCCAAGGGCACTCTTTTCAAACTTCCACCTGAGCCCACCATCTGAGCTGGTGCACAGGTTGTAAACTGCACAACTCTAGGGGGAGTCACTCACATTGGCTACAATGTGAATAACGTGGCCTAGAGTTGTGCAGTGCACAATGTGTGCAACCAACCATGGGCCATGGCTTGGTTTGATCCTGATACATCAGTCCATTAACGGGTATGGACTATCACAGCAGAGAACTTCAAGGGTCCTGGCGTGAAGGGGAAAGCCTTAGGATCCGAGACCGTACAAGGCATGCTACAAAACTAAGTGAAAGATCTGGAAGCTTTCTGCACATGGTTGCAGCTAAAGCAATATGGCTGGACGAGGTCTCTTAGGGAGTGGATTATAGAAAAAGCCTTCAAAGGTGAAGAAAGAAAACCCAGTAGCAGCTAGAAAGGCTGGCCCACCAGCAGCAGGAGTCGTGGGGGTTGGGACAGTGTGGGCCCTGGTGTCAGCAGAAAAGGAGTGGCTGTGGAAGGCTTCCACTGGGACCTCTGCCTGTAAGTGCAGAGTAGTCATCTGCCCTGTGTGCAGCTGGGGCCTGGCTGGGACAAACACCATACACCATGCATTCTGCAAATGATTCAGATCTGCCTTCTCTCGGGGTTTGGAAGGGAACCCCGGGTCAGGTCGTAGGCCTCCTTCTGTTCTGGTTGACACAGACCAAAGGGATCCAAGAATATTAAAGAACATCAAAGCACTGGGGTCAGAACCTCAGGTACCTTGGTGGTCACTTAACAAACATATGCATTTCTACTGTTGCTAACTGCACGGTTATGTTAAATAACCCTACTATGATAATCACGTCGATTTACACGAAGATGGTGTCTGTGTGTATGGGGTAAAAGGAAAATGGAGAGAAAACACACACACACACCCCAAAGATTCCTTGGGTTGGGGGAAGGCTCTGGGCCAAATTATCCAGAGGCACCCAGATTTGGGGAGGGTGGAAGACAGGGGACAGGAAAGGGAAGAAAAGTAACAGGTAGGAAAAGTTGGAGAAGCCACGGCTCCCAGGTCTTTGTGTGCAAATGTGCAGCTAGGCAGCTTGAAGAAGAGCTGAAGGAAAAGGCTGAGGCAGAATATCGAGCCACCGCCAACATGACGAAGGACGCGCACACAGATTTTTCCTGTAGCGCTCTGGGCCACCCCGTGACCTTCGTAGAAGGAAGTTGGCGGATTCCCTGCCATCCCTGGAAAGGCAACTCAGCGTGGGCTGGCATGTGCCAGGGGCGATTCGGCCCGTCTCGGCTACGGCGGGGCACATCAAAGGCGCATATTTCCGCCCCCCTCCTGGGGACGCGGCTGGGGACCGCGGGCACCTTCCGAGGCCGGGAGTTCAAGGTGAGCCGGCTCCCGGCGGCCAACAGGTAGGGAGGGCTGCGGGGCGGCGGGGGGAAGCCGGCCACGGGCCACTCCCCCGCCCTCCCCGCACAGGTGGGGCGAGGCGCGCGGCCTGGCCGGGCGGCCCCGCCGGATTCGCGCCCCGCTCCGGGCGGCTCGGCGCCGTTCCCCGCCGGCCCGCGCCGCCCGCGTACCCCGCCGCCTCTCCCGGGAGCCGCCCGGCACCTCGGCGCCCCAGGCCGCGCGCCGCAGCTGCGCCCCGCCGAGCCTCCCCCGGGCCCCCGGCGCCCCGCCGAGCCCCGAGCGTGCACTCACCCAGCCCCAGGAGCGCCAGCAGCAGCGGCCTCGGCGCCAGGCGCCCCATGCTCGCCGGGCGGGAGCGGCTCTCCCCCGCCTCCTGCGTCCCCGCCGCCTCTCCTCCTCCTCCTCCTCCAGCTCCGGCTGCTCCAGAGTCCGCGCTCCCCCGCCCGGGCCGCGCGCCTGCTCCGCTCTCCTCGCGAGCCGAGAAATCCCAGCGCTGGGCCGTACGTGAGCCCCTCGCTCCGCGCCGCCCGCCCGCCTGCCCCCGCCCGCCTCCGGCCTCGCGCCTCCCGCCGGCCGGGCACCGGGAGCCGGGCGCCGGAGCCGCCCCGCCGAGCCGAGCGCGCAGCCCCGACCGCTTCCCGAAAGCAAAAGGGAAGAGCCGCAGCGCCCGCCCGCCCGCGCCTCCCATCCGGCGCTCTGCCAGCAACAAACACAAACTTTCCCAAGCCCCTCCCCGCTCCAGGTAACGGAGGCAGCGCCCGGCCACCCGCTTAAAGGGGAGGAGGCGGCGGAGCCCACCCCACTCTCCCCTCGGGCCCCCGCCCCACGACCAACTTTCCTCCGACCTTTAAAAGTTGGCCTCGGAAGGACTCCGCTGGAAGCTCCATCGTTGCAGCTCTCTTCCCCGACAGCCCGCGTCCCGCCACTCTGGACGCACCCACGCGTGTCTGCTGTTCCCTCAGCTGCCTCCCACCCACCCCCCCCCCTACCACCGCTCGTCTCCAGCCCAGCACCCCACCGACAAGCCGCCGTGCTCTTGCCAAACATTGTTCAGGTAGGACTTCCCCAGAGGTGAGAGGACTTTAAAGGTCACCGATTCCAACCTCTTCGTGGTACCGAGACCTGGTGTTCAGGTGACCTGCCCAAGGACTCACGGCCTAGTGGCAAGACCAGAGCCTCGATCTCACAGGCTCTGCTCACCGCCCTGTGGCCGGGTGGGCCTCTTCCCTCTCCCGGGTGCCTATGGCATTGATTAGAACACTTCCCACAAATACACCCATGGGGAAAAGACAAAAAAACAAGACCAAAAATCCATGTATGAATAGCTACAGTTCTTGGTATGGAATGTACTCTTAAGACTAAACGGGTGTTGCTTTAAGCGGACACAACTGGTTACCAATACTCTTTTTTTCCCTAGAATAGGGTTCTGAGCTTCCGATTTGAATACAAAAGGCACAGTATTGAAAAAAAAATTGTTAGCGTTCATCGTTTAAAACTTCACAAGGGTGATTCACAAGAGTGCTCCTATAAGGGACCATCGTGGCGTGCCATGCCCCCCCAACACCAAGGCCTTTCATTAATACACGCAAAACAGATCACAGATGTTAATGGACAAACTGCCTGGGTTGGGGAGGGGAACCCTGTTTTTACTCTGATGCATCATTTCCATTAACAGGTGTGTGGTTAGCCAGGTATGGACCTTCCCAAAAGGGACTCTTAAAGGAGCGCCTGGGTGGCTCAGTGGGTTAAGCGTCCCAGTCTTGATTTCGGATCCAGCCTTTTGGGGCTGACAGGGCGGACAGAGCTTGCTTGGGATTCTGTCTCCCTCCCTCCTTCTGCACCCCCCCCCATTCCTGCATGCATGTGCATGCATGCTCTCTCTCTCTCAAAATATATAAATCAACATTAAAAAAAATTCATCCCAGGTGGCACAACAATATGAATGTCTTAATGCCACCGAACTGTATACTTAAACACGGTTAAAATGGTAAATCCTAGTTTAACACAATAAAGAAAACATTTTTATTTCATTTTTGCCACCGAGGTGCTCTTCGTTCTGTTCACCCACCCTGAAATCCCTTTCCACTTGCCATCCCATGGAACCCTCTAGAATTTCTCTGGGAAGTTTTTGAATTTAATTCAATCCACCTTAAATGCAAGCCTGATGTTAGGCCTTGGGAGATGCTGGAACCACAGAGAAGAGGAAGGCTGGGCCCCTCCAGAAGCTGGGATCTTTTCCTTTCTTAACCCCACCACAGCACTTAATGTCTGGACCACACGTCTTGGCGCTATGGACTGAATGGTTGTACCTACACCCCGCCCCCACCCGCCACAAATTCATGCATTAAAGCCCTAATCCCAAAAGGTATTTGGAGGTGGGGCTTTTAGGGGGTAATTAGGTCCTGAGGATGGGATGGGGCCCTCATGAATGGAATCAGTGTCCTTATAAGATCTCTGCACCATGTAAAGAGACAGCAAGATGATATCTGTCTGCAAACCAGGAAGAAGGCCCTCACCAGGAATTAAACTATCTAGCAGCTTGATCTTGGACTTAAAGCCTCCAGAACTATGATAAATAAATGTTTTTTTTGTTTAAGCTACCTAGTCTATGGCATTTGCTGTAGCAGCTTGAGCCGACTAAAATGGTACAACATGCATACTATTCGTATTTTTGTGTAATAAAGCAAAGAGTCGGTGCTAAAAACTCTTTTGTTCAACAAATAAGTACAAGTCTGGACACATGATAGGTCTTCAGCAAATATTTATACAGCGAATTAATGCCAGGCACAGGGCTAGACCCTGGGAATACAGAGATGGACAAGGCATTTCCTGCCCTTGAGGTGCTTAGTGTCCACGCATCATGACTTGGAAGGTGTGACAGCGTAGGCGAGGTGCAGGTGTGACACAGGGAGTGGTCGGTCCCAGGAAAAGTTGTCAAATAAAGCTGATCAGAGAGTATGTCTGTGAAATGAGTTTCGAATGATTGGGAGGTCTTTAGCTGTGAGGTGTAGGGATGTGCTTATAATAGATGTTGTATATTTAACATGATAGGGATTCTTCTCCCCACCCCTCCCCTCTCCACCCCCAGGTGTTATTAAATTAATGGTGCATTTTCAATCATGGAAATAGCAGTGGTTAGTAGTTGAAATGGAAATAATAAATAAGACTGCCCAGGCAGGGCAGGCAGAATGATGACGGAAGTGGATAGCCTGTTGGTAGCGGGCAGTGAGCTGTGTCATGAGAGTCAGCCCAAGTCAGCCGTTTTGTTGCAGAAAATAGGTGTAAATTAATAACTCAACTCCAGACAGTTGCTCATAACCACTGCTCTTTGCATAGCCCTGACTACCAAAGGATAAAATCCTGAAGAAACAGAACACCTGCAGCAGACTAGCACAATTTATTAATTCATGACTCTGGAATCCAATGATGCTTTGCTTATGAAAGATATTTATGCCAGAGTGAGTAACCTCCTATACAGGTAAGGCTTTTGCCCCAACCAATTGTTCTCAGTTTGGTTCATCTGTGGGCTTGCCTAAGGCAAGACTCACTCTCCAGCAACTCTGACCCACACCCAATCCCCAAGGAGGTGAGTCCTACCCTGGGTTTCCTTTGCCAGATCACAAAGGACCCTTGGAGGCTCTGGTCAAGACAGCCAGGATTTGTCTCTTGATTATGCTTCTCTGTCTTCGGGCATGTCCCCCTGAAAACCCCATGAAGGTCCTCACACTCACTCCTGACAGATATTCCTGCTGAGATCAGGAAAGACGCCCTATTATTTAAAGTTAAGAATGGAATTATTAAAAGGTCCCTGTGAATGAATTTGCTGATTGTTCTAAGATTCACCCACACGTGGTGTGTTAGTGATGCCATCCGCACCAGCCCATGTATGCGCGCGCACGCGCGCACACACACACACACACACACACACACACACAGTCTCCAGATGCCCCTGGCCCTACTTGAGCAGAGTGGCAAGGGAAGGTGTCCAACCTTTCCATTCCAGTAATCATTCTCGTTAACATAGTCCTTGTTTTCTTTGCAGGTGTCTTTTCCCCCCATTGAAGGTACGGAGGGGATTACCAATCAAAAAGAAATGTAAGATTTAATCATCAAATTAGAGGATGGAATTAAAAGTTAGAAAGGAAGAGTGGGGAGGGGAAGCCTTCGTTTCCTGATGAGTGACAGTCATTCAAAGCCGGTGAGCCTGTGGAGGATGTTACGAAATGCCCAAGTGACAAACTTAAAGACAGTAAGGGCTTCATCTGTTTGGACTGGGTTAAGCATGGTCCTGCGGAGAGCTGAGCTCTGTGACCTCAGGCCTCAGGCTGGAATGGGAGATAGTGGAGAAAATGTTCTTAGATGACCAGAT
>NW_026057585.1:6765887-6823710 GCF_023721935.1 Panthera uncia
AGTATTCCTTGTTTATCCAGAACTTGAAGTCAACTAGGCATCCTGTATTTTTATTTGCTGAGTCTGGCAACCCTTGTCCAGAGAGGAGTTACCTTATATGGAAATAGGTTCTTCCAAAAGACTTGGAGAAGGACAACAGGGAGCTCTCAGTAGTTATCTTCTGATTATTTTGAAGTTTTGCATTTCAAAGGAGGAATAGACTTGCTTCGGGGTGTTATGTTGAGTCACTGGGTAAAAATTGCCAAGAGACAGAATCGGCCTAGTTTGTCACAACCAGAGTGAGCTCAATGATGGGAGCTGCATTATGTGTCAGTATCCTGCTCTCTCTATAAAGCCTTCAGGCAGACATTAAATGCCTACCTGTAAGGGAGGCTGTGGGGGGATTATTGCATGGGGGTGGGGGTGGGGGATGGGACAGAGAAGCTGACCTCAGAGGCAATCCTTTCCAACCTCAAGATCCTGTGATTTATCTAAGGCCAGCCAACTCTCTTGTCTAGTCCCTCTTCCAAAGTGAAATCTTTGTCCATGCTGCTCTTCCCTTTTCTGGAACTTCCACCCCTTTGGGCGGGGCTGGCTGTCTGCCCTGGAGCTTAGAGAACAGGGTGAATTCATGCACCAGCCACAGCTTTCTCGTGGAAAGCTGGGATTGCTACCCCTGCTACCTACCTACCTACTCTCTACTGAAGAGGACCCATAGCTAAGTTATTCTAAAACCCAGCTGTCGGTTTGGGTGGATATCTCCCCATTTTTATCCACTCCGTAGCTCATAAACCCCCCTTAGAAAGTCACTTAGCAGAGGGGTACATTTTGCAATTTTGTCTACCTTGGAAGGTGCATGGGGAGTGGCATTTTGCCAGCCAGCCACTTCGTGGTACTTTACTGAATGACTTTTGTCCCCTGTAGCAGAGGCCGGTTTGTAGCACCCATTTTAATGTGTTTCTTTTTTTTTTTTTTCTGGCCTGAAATTGCATCCATGCTCTGTGACATAAAGCTTGTGGGGGTCTTGATCATCCATTTGCCTCTGAGTTAGGAAGAATGCAAAGTTACCTTCTGAGGAGAATCTTGGGCATCTTGCCCATGAAAACACAGGAGGCCCCGCTTCTGAGCCTTGGTGGGCTGGCCTCGCATGGCCCCTGCATCGTCACGACAGGATGTCAGCTGCTTGACGGGCCGGGCGAGTGCCTCTGTGCTTAACCAGCCACCCAGAACAGCCACCATCCAGATGATGATTGCAAACTCACCGCTCCGCAGCATTTTCAAAAGCCCACCTGAGAGAAACAACATTTATGGAAGATTACCTGAAGTAAATGCAGTCTGTACATTCTTCTAAATACCCTACGGTCTACCCCTGAATTATGAATTAAGCAGACAGTCAGTGAGCTCATACCTAGCTATCTCATATGGGCACCCCCATGACGTTGCTTTCACTGAATTCCAGATTGTCCTGATGCCATCAGTTTATAATGAGGGATGACCTAACAAACAGCCCGACACACTTTGTCATTGTCTTTTCCTGGAAGGACAGGTCATTACATCAGGCAGCAGCCTCTCTGCTTAGGAGATCACGGAAAAAGGTTACTCTGTTCTCAGCACTACAAACAATTGCGCTTTTCCTTAGTGACTGCTTTCTTTTTACCTCGCGGGCTCCGTAAATGTTATAACTGGTGGTATGTCTCTTTTCATGCTAGTGACTAGACAGGTTATGGTGAAATCCGCACCTCCCCCGCCCCCAACAGATGCCTAGGACAAAAAGCACAAATTTTGCATAGCCTCACTCGCCCCTGTTCTTTTCCCTTGCCCTCATTTGACTTTCTTCATTTTCCTTTCTTTTACATTCCTGTGCTTGCACCACGTAGGAACCCGCTTCCCGTCCTCTCTGCCACGGTGATACTCTGTTCCACACCTCCTGCCCTTCAAGAGACATTTTAAATTCTAACTCCTCATTTGCAGATTAAATACAATGAGGTAATAATCACAATGAACTCTGCTTGCAGGGAAAGGCTGGAATGTGATTAAGCCCAGGCAGCTGCCCTTGAACTCGGGGCCTGTGTGAGAGAGGCATGACATCCCATCAGAGCCCCGGGAGCTCCTGAGAAAGGAAATCCTTTCTGAGAGCAGCAGACAGACAACTGCCCGTCCTCCCCTAACCCTAGCTCAGCGCACTGTTCGTGTGTCCGCAGCACTGGCTGGCAAATGTTAGAATCAACTCGCTTTCTCCAAGCACACAACGGATGGAGGGTTGGGGTGGTCTGAGAACGTTCCGGGCGGAAGGATGGTAATGGACCTTGGGTTCTATGTAGTTAACAGCTCCAGTGCGCTGGTCCAGCCGGCCCTGAACTGTTCAGTGTCCCCTGCACTCTGCTGCTTCTCATTTTTGAACATTTGCTGCCACCATACCCAGCCTCTGAAACACTGTTCACACTTCTGTGCCTCTGAACTGTCGCCCTTGCCCCCAGTGGAAACAGAAGGATCAGGCATTACCCTCTGATTTTCCAGCTCCAATAGTTGGAATTGGCCCGCAGGGATGTTAACTCCTTCATGCCTCTCTGGTCTGCACCTGTCCTGGCCTAGCAGGCAGGAGGGACACAGGTGTGCTTGAGGTGGGCCACTGATGGCACACACTGAACTGTCCCCCACCGCTTTATGGAAACCCCAGGAGGGGCAGAGGGTTGTGACTTGGGGCATCTGCTGGAGCTTACTCATCACTCCTATCTCCAGGCTGGTGTCCCCCTCCCACAGTACCCTGTGAGTATCTCCAGCTCTTTACTGAAGGCACGTCTTATAGTTACACGACATATCGTTACACTAATGACAGCAGAGACTGATTTCTACTCAGCTTCGTACCCCAGCAGCGAGCACAGTGCCTGACACAGAGTAGGTCTGCTCAATAAATGTGTCAGCTCCAACAAATGTAGCTTTATCTCCTTCATCCAGGGGAGTGCCACGTAAAATTTTATTTGGGGGAAACAAATATCCAAAGCCACTTATCTAGTCCAACCCTCTCATGTTACAGATGAGGCATCGGAGGCCCAGAGAGCCTAAGTAAGTTGTCTGAGATTACACAGTATATTAAAGTGATTATGGAATATTAAAATGATTCTACAAAGTATGCCAAATGCAGACAGGGGAGCCAGCCGGAGTTACAATGTAAATTATTAGCACTTGAAATGGAGGGTATGACCATTCTGTGCTGGATTTCCAGCAGGAAATTGCTCAAAATAAATTAACTTGGAAAGTTCCTGAGCTCTGATTAAAGAGGTGAATGGCTTGAATGGGGCTCTCTCTTCTAGGAGAAGAAATTCGCCCTCTGTAAACACATTTTCAAGTAATGTACCAAGGACTTTGAATCAGAATGAACTTACTTAGCATTCTCTTCCTCCAACCCATTCATCTGACTGTGGCAGCTATAGGGAGAGGCATTTTCATTTAAAAAAAAAAAAAAACGAGATGTGGATGGCACAACTATCTTAATAAATTGAAAGAAAAAAAAAAAAACCTCGGCTAGCCCTCCCCTTCACCTATGCTCCCTCCTACCTCTAGAAAACCTTCTGCTGCAGTCTTGGGCACGTGTGTGAGATTCAGAATGCCAGGGATGGTCAAAGATTATGATGAGAGCCCAGAGAAATCAAAGTTTACCACTCCTCATTGCATGCCAATGTAAAAAAACAAAACAAAACAAAACAAAAAAAACCCAGCAGTGAAACACTTTAACTTGAGTGGACGGGGGAGATTGTGAGTCATGGGAACTAGTTGGCCTGCCAAATGAGAGAGTTAGGACTTGCTTGAGCAGACATACTCCCACTAAACTTTTCTTATTTGCCCAGACACGGGCCAACATTACTTTAGGAAAGAGGGGCCAGTGTAGCATTTTCATAGTCCATCATACCGTGACAAAAGAACAAAACAAACAAACAAACAAACAACTTGATGAATGTAAAGCAGACACCTGCTTCTCCCCTGTGTGGTCCATTCTCCACAGTTTTCCTTCTGACACTCCCCTGAGCCGGAAGCCCCAAAAGCCAAGTGATAAAGTGGTGATGTTTTTCTGCAGGCGATGCAGAATGAAGCCAAGAGACCTGAACCGGAGTCACCCATTCAGGCTGTGCCTCTTACAAAAGCTCTCTGACCTGGCACGAGTCATTTAACCTGTCTGGGGCTCAGTTTCCGTGTCTGTAAAACGGGGACGATAGTGATATTTATGGCCAAGCATTATTTTGGGAACTGAGAAAGGGCTCATGACATATTTACGTGGTAGAAGCTGCTGGTGCGCCACTCAGCAGTGGGTGTCCCCACGAGCACCGTGGCTGCCTACCGAAATGTGTGCCCCGTTCCGCAGTGTGGGACCGTCACCGGAAATCGGTCCTGCTGCCGGGGACCACGTTCCCAGCTCCCTCTCTGCCTAGATGAAATGACAGAACTTACACCTAGGGGAGCAGGTTAAAAAGTAGTTACGTGGCTTTCTCATACTTTCTTCCCATCTGCTAGTTGGAAGCAGAGGCCTCAAGCAGGCTCCGTGCTCAGTGTGGAGCCCAATGTGGGGCTCGAACTCATGAGATCATGACCTGAGCTGAAATCAAGGGTTTGACGCTCAACCGATGGAGCCACCCAGGCACCCCCTACTCTTGAAGGCGTATAAGTTTAATACCCTCGTCAGGGATTGGTTTAAACATGACCGGGTGAGGAAACTGGCCAACGAGATGTGAGGGAAGCCTTGCAAAGGTCCTTTTCTTATATCAATGTCACTCTTTTATGATTACTGCTTTCTCTTGTCTCTGTTTTCCTTTCATTTCCTTTTATTTTATTTGTAAGCTTTATTGAGGTATAATTTATATACAACAAAATTCACCAATTTAAATATACAGCTTGAGGAGTTTCTATAAAGTCCTGTAACCATCACGACAGTTGCAAAGAAGAATACTGCCGTCTCCCACTAAACATCCCCATGCCCCTTTGTAGTCAGTCTCCCCTCTTCACACTTGGGCTCTGGCATCCTCCGATCTGTCTTCTATCACTACAGTCTTACCCTTCTAAAATTGTACATAAATTGAATCATACAGATTCAATAGTCTTATATGTCTGGCTTCTTTCGCCTAGCATAATGCTTTGGAGAGTCATCAATGTCGCTGTATGGATCAGCTCATACCCTATGATTGCTGAGGACTATTCCGTTGTACAGATATAACACAATTTGCTTCTCCATTGACCCACTGATGCATATCTGGGCTCTTTCCAGTCTTTTGTTTCTTATGATTAAAGGCACTATAAGCACGTGCAGGAGAGTGTTTGCTTGGACATACGTTTTCGTGTCTCTTCGGAAAATACCTGGAAATGGTGTTATTGGATCATGTGTTAAGTTTTAAGTTTAAATTTATATAAGACATCACCCAACTGTTTCCAAAATAACATTTTGGGATTTATCATTTGGCATTTCTACCCAAAACATGTGAGAGTTTCCATTTCTCTGCATCCTTGTCCACACTTGGTATTGTCAGCTGTGTTTAATTTAAGCTATCCCAGTGGGTCTGTAGTAGAATCTCATTGTGGTTTTTTTTTTTTAAGTTTACTTATTTAATTTGATAGAGAGAGGGAGAGAGTGTGCACAAGCAGGACAGAGGCAGAGGGAGAGAGGGAGAGAGAGAGACAGAGAGAGAGAGAGAGAGAGAATATCCCAAGCAGGCTCTGTACTGACAGTGCAGAACCCAATGCAGGGCTTGAACTCATGAACTATGAGATCACGACCTGAGCCAAAGTAGGATGCTTAAGTGACTGAGCTACTCAGATGCCCTGCAGTTTCTTTTTTAAGTTTATTTATTTATTTTGAGAGGGAGAGAGCGTGCATGCATGCACACTCAGACACACACGCACACGTAAGTGGGGGAGGGTCAGAGAGAGAGAGGCAAAATCCCAAGCAGGCTCTAAGTGCGGGGCTTGATCCCACAAACTGTGAGATCATGACCTGAGCTGAAATCAAGAGTCAGACACTCAACTCCTGAGGACCCAAGCACCCCTCATTGTGCTTTTAATTTGCATTTCCTTGGTGAGTAATTATGTGGAGTATCTTTTCATGTGCTTATTTCACCATCTGTATATCTTCTGTGATAAAATGTCTATTCAAATACTTTGCCCATTTTTAATTGGGATGTTTGTCTTCTTATTAATGAGTTATAAGAGTTCATTATATATTTTGAATACAAGTTCTTTATCCAATATATGTTATACATCTGTTTTTTCCACCATCATGTTTTCATGGTCTGTCTTTTTTCATCCTTTTACCTTTACCTGTTGGTGGCTTTATATTTAAAGTACAATTGTAGTAGATCGTATACAGTTGGGTTTTGCTTTCTTATCCATTCTGACAATCTCTGCCTCATAATCAGGATGTCTGCAACATTTACATTTAATGCAATTTCAACGTAATTGAGTTTAAGTCTATGAACCTGCTATTTGTTTTCTATTTGTCTCATCTGTTCTTTTTCTGCCTTTATTTGGATTGAGTTTTATTTTGTTTTTAGTATTCCATTTTATTTCTTATTTTGGCTTTTAGCTATACCTCTCTGCTACTCTTTTTAAAGTGGTTTTTGAGTTTATAGTATATATCTTCAACTTGTCATGACCTACCTCGTGTAGATATAAAAATCTTACAACACTCTACGACCATTCCCCCTTCTCCTCCTTTGTACTATTTCTTTTCCATTAATTTTGTTCTACATATGTTATAAATCTCAGACTACATCATTGTTACTTTTGCTTTAGACAATTACTTTAAAATTTTTTTAAATAAGAAAAAATGTCTCATATTAGTACACATGCGTACATTTCCAGAGCTTTTCGTTTCTTTGTGGGGTTCCCAATTTACATCTGGTGTTGTTTTCCCGCCACTTCAAAAAATTTCTTAACATGTCTTGTAATATATGTCTGCTGGTGATAAATTCTCTCAGCTTTTGTTTGCCTAAAAATGTCTTTGTTTCGTCTTCATTTTTGAAGGATATTATTTCCCCTGGATATGGAATTCTAGGTTGTAAGTTTTCTTTTTCTTTCAGAACTTTAAAGATGTCATTTCGTTGTCTCTGGCTTGCAGGGTTTTTGACAAGTAGTCAGGCATTACTCTTATCTTTGTTTGCCTGTTTACAATGTATCTCTTTCTCTGGTTACTTTTAAGATTTCCTCTTTATCACTGGTTTTCAGCAATTTTATTATGATGTGTTCTGCCGTGATTTTCTTTGTGTTTATCCTGTCAGGAAGCTTATGAAAATTTTAAGACCTGTGTTTGTATAGTTTTTAGCGAATTTTGAAAAATGTTGGCTACTATTTCTTCAAATATATTTTTGGCCCTCATTGTGCTTTTTTTCTCTTCCTAAACTCCAATCATATGTTTATTAGTCACTTGGTATTATTCCATAGGTCACTGTGGCTCTGCCCATTATTTAAAAAAATAACTTTTTTTCAGTCTGTGCTTCAGTGTTGATAGCTTTTATTGCTACGTCTTCAAGGTCATTGATCTTTTCTTCAGTGTTGATTATTCTGGGAAGCCCATCCAGTAAATTTTTTTTATCTCAGATATTGCATTTTCAGTTCTGGACATTCTATTTCATTATTTTTGTAGTTTATCTATATCTTTATTATTTTCAGTTTTGTCTTGAATTCTTGGATATGTTTATAATAACCATTTAAATTCCTTTTTTGAAAATTCCACCACGACGGTCACCTTAAGTCTGATTTTTTTTTTTCTGGTTAAGACACATTTTTCTGCTTCTTTGCATGTTCAGTAACTATTGGATGCTAGGCTTTGTGAAGGTTATGTTAAGTATCTGGATTTTGCTGTCTTTTAAAGGCTTCTCATGCAGAGGCAATTAGGTTACCTGCAGATCAGCTTGGTTCTTTTTAACTACTTAAGATGTTTTTATTATCAGAAGTAATATTTAGAGGTGCCTGGGTGGCTCAGTTGGCTGAGCGTCTGACTCTTGATTTAGGCTCAGACCATGATCCCAGGGTCATGGGATCAAGCCCTTTGTCAGACTCCATGCTGAGCATAGGATTCTCTCTCTCCCTCCCTCTGCCCCTCTCCCCACCTCTGCCCCTCTCCCCAACTTGCATGCTCTCTCTCTCTCTTTCAAATAAAAAATTAAGGAAAAAAATTTTAAACAAGTAATGTTTGTTTTTTATACAAGACTTGGAAATCTGAAAAATATAAAAAATAAAATAAAGCAGTCCAAAATATAATTATCCAGCAATAACCACTGTTAATATTTATATATTTCTTTTCAATGTTTTTTACCCCGTAAGAATACATTTTGTTTTTTAAAAATACATAGGTATTATCACGATGAACACACAGTTCTGTTTTCCTATAAAAAATATTTTCTCATATCATTAAAAATCTTGTATAAACATAATTTTTTGGCCTTTTATTTTGAAGTAATGTTAGATTTACAAAAGAGTTGCAAAGGTAGCACAGAATTCCTGTGTCTCCTTCACCCAAGCTTCCCTTGATGTTAACATCTCCATAACTACAGTACATTTAGTTGCCAGATTTAGCAACTAAAAACACAGAATGCCCAGTTAACCTTGAACCTCAGACAATGAGTGATATTTTTAGTACAAGTATATCCTAAATATTGCATGAGACAAAAACAAAAACAAAAACAAAACTTGATTCTTTTGAGTACTTTTTAACCTTTGTTAAGCAAGTTGCCTTTAGGGTTCATTTAGCCTTACTACTAAGGCATGACCCATCTGGAGTCCCCAGTGAATGCCCAGGTCTCCAGAAAAGACTCTCCCCCCCCAGCTGGCTAGAATACAAACAGCTGTCATTCCTGCGTGAATATGGAATTTTGTTTTATTGCCCAGCCTTGTACAGTTTTCCTCTGAATTTAGGTTTCATCCAAAGATTCAGAGTTTCCCCTTAAGCAGATTCCTGGGGGGTCTTTTTGTCATCTCTCCAGGACTCTGACCCCCATTCCAAACTCCATCTTCAACTGATCTCTGTCTCCCAAACATAAAGAGGTTGCCATGCTCTGTGTGGTCCCCTTCCTGCTCTGGGATCCAGAAATATCTCCAGGAAGAAAGCCAGGGCAATTGTAGGGCTCATCTAATTTTCCCCCTTCTCTGGAGAATCATCCTGCCCTGCCTGCGTACAATGGTGGGAAACAACTTTTAAATATATTTTGTCCAGTTTTGTCATTCTTTATGGCAAAAAGGCAATTCCAATATCAGCTACAGTTTCATGGCCAGAAATGGAAACTTCTCTTTTTTTTAAACAAAACAAAACAAAAATTCACACACACATATGATCTCTTTCTTGGAAGCTGTCGTTCCTGGTTGTGATGTTGGCTGTGTGTAAGCCAATCTATAGACACGAAGAGAGCTGCCCTACAGACAGAGCCAACATGACAAGAACGGCAGGAAACAAAGATGGAAATCACCTGGGTCCTTGGAGACATTGTTGATCCACTGATCATTTTAACCTGGAGCTCCCCACTTTGGAGACTTACCTCTACGTGAAAAAAATGTTTTTCTTAATTTTTAAGCCAGTTGGGTTGGGATTTTTGTTATTTGTCACTTAAAGTGCCCTAATTAATACAAATTAATGTACTAATAAAATGGTAACTGCTCAGTAATGGCCAGTGGGCAATTTTAAAAGTACAATTGTAGTGTACTGTGTGCTACCTAGGTAGGGTGTTAAGAGTTTTATATACAGTATTGCACTTAATGCCATAGCAAACCTAGGAGGGAGTTAGTATTTTTTTTTTTCATTTTTATTTATTTTTGAGAGAGAGAGCATGCAAGCTGGAGAGGGGCAGAAAGAGACGGAGACACAGAGTCCAAAGCAGGCTCCAGGCTGTGAGGTGTCAGTATAGAGCCTGATGCGGGGCTCGAACTCATGGACTGTGAGACGAACTCGAACTCATGACCTGACCCGAAGTCGGACGCTTAACCGACTGAGCCATCCAGGTACCCCTAGGAGGTGGTTAGTATTAACCCCATTTTATATATGTAGAACTTGAGGCTAAGAGACCAGCACATTTTTTAAGTGTACAATGTTTAGTCTACGGCCCAGCCAAGATCCAATCACGGCCTCTCTACCTTCAAAGTTACACAGTTGTTTAGTCTTCCAACATTGGTTTTCAAGTCCTTGAATTTAATTTAGACCAAAGTTCTTTTCACTAAAAAAGGAGAAAAACGATGAATGAAAAAAATTACCTTGCAAGACAGGGATCCAAGGCACTGAGTGTTAGTCCAGATTCAGTGTGAGGAGAGTCCTAATCCGAATCCTGTGTCCTGACTTCCCCGGCCTGCACATTTCTGAGAAAAAGAGTCCGCACGCTTTCTGCTAAGTCATGGCAGCTAGCCAAGTCGTAATACAAAATACCTGAACAGGAAACCTAAGCAAGCGAGCACTCAGGAAATAGTTAGGTCCCCAGAAACAAAAGGTCCAGATGTGGGGCAAGGTTGATCAAGCAGCCAGGGAGCATTATCAGGGACATCAGAATGGAAGGACGAACTGGGAGTGAGTGACACAGCAGGTGGGAAACAGAAGGGGCTGGGGAAGAGCCCCCATGGCCCACGGCCCACGTCAGGGTCCTGTTATGGCAGGAACGTGAATGGTGCTAGTTTAGAGGGACTGCAAAGAATCACAATCCCTAAATCACACTCTGCCTGCTAGGAATACCAAAGTCATAGTTTTAAGACTTTGAGAAATGTAAAAGATGGGATGCATTATGACAGTGTACAAACACCATAAATCCTTTAGAAAACTCTTCCCTTAGTCACTTAACGTAAGTGGAGGTTCTGAGAGCTGTTAGCAGAGAGAGAGAACTCCAGAGCAGGAGCAGAGAACGGGAGCAGGGAGAGGGGAGGGGCGATCTGGCACAGGGCAGCATGCCCAGGCTGGGCTCCAGGAGGTCAGCTGCACTCGCACATCCTTCTGCAAATGACACACTCCAGGCAGGCTCACCACCAGAACGGGCATGAGGCTGAAAACGCACGTTTCTGTTCCTAACAAGTACCTTTCCCAAAGAAGGTGGGCAATAAACTGGAGTGAGTCAGCTAGTCAGTGAAGACACATCACCAATAGAAAGGAAGGCACCTAGAGGGTGGGAGCGAAGGAGTGTGTGTGTGTGTGTGTGTGTGTGTGTGTGTGTGTGTGTGTGTGTTGGGAGGTGTGAGCCAAAAGACAGAGAAGGAAGAGAGCCACTCTTCCCCCCTCCAATCCCAAAAACCTACAAATGACACTAGTTTGGGTAGAACTGCCTTCAGAGATAGGGGAGGAGACAAGAGAAATCTAGGCATGGCTGACTGAGTAAAAAAAGCAATAAAAATTGCATTAGCTATGGAGGACAGCATGGAAAAATGCAAACAGTGAATTTGCTGGGGTTGGGGGTGGGGTGGAACTGTGAATGATTTTTTTTTAAGTCTGTTATTTCGAAAAATACCTTTTTCAAAATGACATCCCGGGTCTGAGAGTCAGGATTCTGTGTGCATAGGCCCGAGTCCCTGTTCCTGGAATTGAATACCCGCTCAAGAGGTTGGTAGCACTTTAAATTGATCCTGAGAACAAAGAAGGGAGCCTTTGCCACATTTTAATGGCCTCCAGCTGCCGGACCAGCCCCTCCGGGGGCCTTAGCCACACCCTCAGCGCTCTGCTCGTAGGGCAGGCTGTGCTTCCAGAGGTTTGACTGTCTCTGAGTTAGATTGGCTCCCTGGAAAATGTTACTGCCAGTATCACCAGTTGCGGAAACCAGCCTGCCTTTGGCACAAGGAGCCTTGCTGGCTTTCCTTTCCCTAGGCTCTCCCATGGGATCAAGCCACGCAGCACTGACCTGGGGCCACCTCTCTTCTCTGCAGTGATAGGGTGGGCAGAGAGACTCTTGAAAGGTCTGGGCTGGTCGGTCAAGAAATGCAAAGGCCTGACAGTCCCCCTGCTGAGCGGTCCATCCAGCCTCCAGCTTACCTTTAGGCGCATCTGGTAAGGGAGGTTAAACAAAGCTAAACCATTTTCTAAATCACCAGCTTTGAAGGTCATTCCTCCCTTCTCCCAACAAGGAGAACCTAGATGTTTAAATTGCTTATCTCCTGTACTACTTAATTAAATGTTTAAAATTTAAAATGAGATGAAATAGTATGGAGGCTCCTCAGAGAAGTTAAACATAGGATTACCATATGACCTAGTCAGTTCCGCTTCTGAGTATATATCGCAAAGAATCGGAAGGAGGGACTGCAGGTATTTGCACAGCCACCTTCACAGCAGCATTCACAGTATTCCAATAGTATTTTGGCTATTCACAGTAGCCAAAAAGGTGGAAACAACCCAAACATCCACCAACAGGTGAATGAGTAAACAAAATGTGGTGTAAATATACAATGGAGTATTATTCAGCCTCAAAAAAGGAGATTCTGACACACCACCACATGGATGGACCTTGAAGATACGGTGCTCAGTAAATGAGCCGAGCACAAAACCATGAATGTCTTATGATTCTACTTTTATGAGGTACCTAGAGTCATTAAGTTGAGAGACACAGACAACAGAATGGTGGTTGCCAGGGGGGCAGGGAGAAGGGGGGAATGGGGAGTTATCCTTAATGAATGGAGAATTATCCTAATTCTGCCTGACCTTTTCTTTCTGTTTTTCTTTTTTTAAGTCTTTAAGCCCTTTTGCTCTGTCCTTTTCTCCCCTGTGCTTGTATATATTTATACGTACCTTTGTTAACGCTTACTACACTATAAAAAAGCAGTTTTTAATGTTTATTTATTATTGAGAGACAGAGCAAGAGAGGGGCAGAGAGAGGAGGAGACACAGAATCCACAGCAGGCTCCGGGCTCCGAGAGCTGCCAGCACAGAGCTGAATGCGGGGCTCAAACTCACAAACCACGAGACCATGACCTGAGCCAAGGTCGGACGCCCAACCGACTGAGCCACCCAGACACCCCACGCTTACTAATTATAACGTGATCGTCGGCACACGTAGTTAGCCCTTGAGTTCCCTGATCCACGGTCCCTGGACCATAAGGCCACGAATGCTGTGCTCCCGTGTCAGATGAGAGCCTCACTCTTCCAGGTGTGGTCTACAGACCCTTAGCACCACCAGCATCACTTGGTTGGAAGCTTATTAACAATGAGGACTCGGGGCGCCTGGGTGGCTCAGTCGGTTGAGCGTCCGACTTTGGCTCAGGTCATGATCTCGCAGTTCGCAAGTTCAAGCTCTGTGTCAGGCTCTGTGCTGACCGCTCACAGCCTGGAGCCTGCTTCAGATTCTGTGTCTCCCTCTCTCTCTGCCCCTTCCCTGCTCATGCTATCTCTGTCTCTCAAAAACAAATAAACGTGAAAAATTAAAAAAAAAAAAATGAGGACTCCCAGGTCCCACCCCAGACCGATTTAATCAGAAACTGACTTTTCTAGGCTCTAGGTGATCTGTATTCCAGTTTGAGAAGCCCTGGGTTAGAAGCTAACGGAAGTGAATGGTGAGCATGAGCTTGAGTTTATGAAATCACATGCCCTTTTTATGGGGTCTGACCCCATACAAAGGGCTTGGTAGCCTCTGGAAGCACCTCCTCCCATCACTCAAGTTGGCTCTCATCTGGCCCACAACGTTCCTTACGTTATATAAGAAGAAGACAGAAATGAGCTGCTTGGGGAGGAATCCAGCCCGCCTGGGCGAGGCTCCGTTCAGCTCGATGGAACAGTGATGCCCTTCTCAGATGAAATCTTGTCATCACAGCAAAACAGGCGTGGTATGGTCCCTAGCATGGTGACTTCTACATTCCAGCTGACTGTCTACTTCCTTCAAGGAAGGACGTCAAAGATTTGTGTGATTTTAAAAAATTTTTTTTAATGTTTATTTATTTTTGAGACAGAGAGAGAGAGCATGAATGGGGGAGGGTCAGAGAGAGAGGGAGACACAGAATCTGAGGCAGTCTCCATGCTCTGAGCTGTCAGCAGAGCCCAATGTGGGGCTCGAACTCATGGACTGCAGGATCATGACCTGAGCTGAAGTCGGAAGCTCAACCGACTGAGCCACCCAGGTGCCCCAAATTTGTGTGATTTTTAAAGGCACTCAATTAACAAACGTGTGTTAAGCTTGGACTTTAATTCCTTCCTTTCACAGGAGAGCAAACCAAAGGCCCAGTGAGGGAGTTGCCTGAGCTGATTTGCCCCCCGAGGATCAGGGCGAGAGCAAAATTGTCAGCACCTGCCAGGCTAATGAGTTGTTTTTTGGTTTCTGTTTTAAATTAACTAATTAATTTATTTTGAGAGAGAGGGCGCCCACATGCATGCATGGGGGAGGGACAGAGAGAGAGAGAGAATCCCAATTCGACATGGGAGCTGAACCCACGAACTGTGAGATCATGACCTGAGCCGAAATCAAGAGTCGGATGCTTAACCGACTGAGCCACCCAGGCGCCCGTGAGTTGTTTTGAAATATTTGTTCAACATTTATTTAGTGCCTGTCAGAGTAAACTGATCTATTAATGAAAATTGCATCTAGAAACAGATTCTCTTGTTCGTTTACACCCACTGGCCAAAACAGACTCTATGTTTTTGCAAAAAACTTGGCACAATGTTGTCCTCTCTTCTGATGTTCTTGTTCTCGATTCAGTTTTCTTTCACGATTTTCTAAACAAGACAGCTTCATGACAGGAATACGAAAGGGTTTAAAATTTCAACAAAAAGAGTTAGATTATTCAGCCTTAGTAAGTAGCACTATGTTGCCCTGTTGCCTTTCGGAATTCATTTAATTGTGACTTTTGGTTTGGTTGCATCAAACACGTGTATGTGTGCGTGTATATATCTGAGCATAAGTCACAGAGATACTTCAATCTGGCAGTGTTTTTTAAAATTTTTTTTAATGTTTATTTATTTTTGAGAGACAGAGACAGAGAGAGGCAGAGCATGAGTGGGCGAAGGGCAGAGGGAGAGGGAGACACTGAGTCTGAAGCAGGACCCAGGCTCTGAGCTGTCAGCACAGAGCCCAATGTGGGGCTCGAACTCACGAACCGTGAGATCATGACCTGAGCCAAAATCGGACGCTTAACCGACTGAGCCACCCAGGCGCTCCACTGGCAGTGTTTTTAAATCTATCGCTCAAGCGTGCTGTGTGGTTTCAGGAAAGAGACCAATGTTCCCATGACTTGGAGGGAAATCTGAAGGAAGTGGCAACCCTTCCCATTTGTAACATGCTGCTACCCTGGGTAGTGGCTTAGTTGGATCTTCTTAATTCAGCTCTGACTGCAATTCAGATGCATCTGGGCATATCTGGAGGAGTCAAGGCACAGGCTGCCAGGAGACTATTGGCATAAAGAGACGGGGAGCGTTTGGACTGTTGGAAAAAGTCATCCCAAAGAGCAAGACCTATAGTCTTGTGTCAAGACCTCCCATTCTGTGGTGGTACCTCTGTTCGCCCTAGGACGACAGTAGGGGCCGTTGGGCTGTTCCCTGGCTTCCTCCCCTCCCCCTCTCCACTGTTGGCCCTGACCCAGAATGGCGGCTTGGGCACTGAGGACTTGCTCCAGGGTTCCTCGCTGTAGGCGCCAGCAGCAGAACGTCACAGGACTGGTGGAAGCCAGAAAATGAGGGGAGGAGAATGGAGGAGGCCACATGACAGCTGAAAGGGCTTGTGCATGAGCACACAAGAGTCTTCCGGGGGCCCCAAACATGAGTACGAGAGACTTCAAGGTTGACTGGAGAGCCAGCGATAGCACTTGGGAGGGTAATTCTGTTCACATCCCGAAGCTTGTTTGTTCTGATGGCATAAACAATAAACTAAGAGTCTGGCGCTCTGCTTTCCCCTGGCTGGGGGACCGTTGGCAAGTCAGTGACCTCTCTAAGCCTCAGTTTTCTCCTGTGTAAAACATGGCCACCATGACTGCCTAACCCCTTCAAAGGCATATTGAGTTTCATGTGCTACAAAGTACTTGAAAGTGTTTTCTTAACCATAAATGAAAGTAAGCTATTCTTGTTAACCGGAAGAAATGTCAACTCCCGAGGTCATAGCCTAAGGGAAGGGGCTGTAAGACGAGAGAGGTACCCAGGACTCCAATGTTAGAGGTTTTATATTTGTGCCAAAAGAACTGAAAAATGATGTGAGATGGCCAACTCCAGGTTGTTGGCAGAATATCTGTGAACAGCGCCCCCTGGAGTCGGGCAACCCAGCAGCTCCGGCTCTTTGGACACCGCCCCCCCCCCATTTTTTTCTACTGTGCTGAAAACTTGCATAAATTTTAAACACAAAACTAGACTTCATTGGGCAGGACTGTAGGTGTGGCCATTATTTCTAAACCTGCCTTAGTTTTTCCCCCCCCGAACAGGTACCACACCCCCCCCCCCCCCAATTTTTTCATACTGTGCTGAAACTTGGCATAAGTTTGAATCACATACTAGACTTCATTGGGCAGGACTGTCGGTGTGGTACCTGTTGGGGGGAAGAAACTAAGGCAGGTTTAGAAATGATGGACACACCTACCTCCAGGGTAATAACCCTGGGTGGTGGCCGAAAAATTTAACCCAAGATCTCCCAGACCAACATGTCATATCCTGTCTAGAAGAGGACTTTCCCAAGCAAGGAGAAGACTCATTTGGGATTCTGCAGGTTATTGCCATTATGTCATTGTCTTGGGCACTCTGATAACAGGCAACATACGGAGAGGTACAGGTCATGGCATGCACTGTTCCAACAGGTTCTGGCCACGCAAAGCAAGGCCGAGCCTTGGGTGGTAGAAAGCTTTCTGTGGGAAATTTAAATGGCCTGAGTTATGTTAGTAATCGATGTTAACCTCACCCTGGGGGATCCCATCACAACAGAAATTTTGGGTGTTTTCCCAGCTTTAGTAGGGAAAGGAATACGACAGAATGCTGTGCTAATCGCATTTGGACAAAAAGTCCAGAAAATGCAGCCTTCACAGGGGCCACTGGGTTCCTGGAAAGCTATTCAGTTCAGACACCTGAGGCACTTGGTGCAACAGGGGTATTCCTTTCTCCTCCTGGCTGGTGACATTGGCTCTGTGCTCCACTCCCTGGGCTCCTACTCGGTTCAGTTTTCAATCAATCTTCCGTCAGCCATCAAGTTCCCTTACGGCTTTAAATCTCTACAAGTCTGTCGTCAAACATCGATTGTGCAACTAAGCGTTCAATGCTCCATCCCTGGCACTGTGGAAGTCATGTGCTTTTTTTTCCTTCCCACCCCCGCCCTCCCAAGAGCTTATCCAGCAGAGAGGCCAACAAAAAAACTAGAGAGCATTCTCGTTTACTTAACATCTTCTGTTAAAGCACTGCGAGCAAATTATTTTTCCAGATAACTGAAGCTTACGACAGGGTGAGCAGAGAGAGGACTTTAGCTAAACTTGAGGTCAGGAAAGGCTTCTAAAGAGGTGCCCTCGAGGCTGGGAACGGAAGTGCCCGTAAAAATTCATTGAAAGAGGAATGAGGAGCGGAAGGGAATCCCTCAGGAAGAGGGAACTGCAAAAACAAATGCCAAGAGCCAACATGGGGTCTGAGGGAAGGTACAGAGAAGACTGGGGCCGGGGGGCACAGCGGTGGAATGCTGCATGGGGGTGTGCACAGGGCAGCTGGTGCACAGGCGTGAGGCCGGAGACATGAATGGAGCCAGGACACAAAGAGCCTTCCGTGCCTTTGGATACCAACTGGATCTTCATCTTTTTTTTTTTTTTTTTTTTTTTTTTTTTAGTCTGGGTACAGCACAATTTGACTGATTAGTGGGCAAATGTTAATTGGCCCCTTACCCAATGGCAGATGGTGATAATAGTAATTGCTAACCATGAGAGTTTACCATATGCCAGGCATTACACTAAGCACCTGCTTGGATTGCCTTATTTCATCCTCGTGTAACAGGCATTAGTATCATCCCCATTCTACAGATGGGGAAATTAAGGTTCCCAGAATTTGGGCAGCTTGCCCCCAGTCCCACAGCTTGTCTGGTGCCAACCACGGTAGGTGCCACAGATGATGAAGTATCTGGGGAGATGTTTGTACAAGGGCATGGCAGTTTTCTGACCTAGCTTCAGAGGTCACACATCATTTCTGCCATACTCATCAAAGCAGTCACAAAGATCTATGCACGTTTAAAGGGAAGGGAGTGCGGCCTCACCACTAGATGGGAGGAGTGGCCATGTCACGTTGTCAGAAGAACAAGATGGTTAGGAGATTCTGAGGTTGCTATGTTTGGAAAATGCCGTCTGCCAGGGGGTACGTTGGGAAAAGGTAGGAGATTGAAGGCTTCATCTACTGCCCTGCTGAGCGCGATTGTGCAGTGCACCTGTTACAGAAACACATATGGCACCCTCAGTCCCAGCAGTTTCGCTTTAGAAGACCCCTGACTGAGTGAATTGAAGGGTAGGAATGTTTTCTGGATCCCCCCCATACTGTACCTCCTGGAATTATTTTTCCTTAGATTTTTTTTTAATGTTTATTTATTTTTGAGAGAGAGAGACAGAAACAGAGACAGAGCATGATCAGGGGAGTAGCAGAGAGAGGAGACACAGAATCTGAAGCAGGCTCCAGGCTCCGAGCTGTCAGCACAGAGCCTGACGCAGGCTCGAACTCATGAACCGTGAGATTGTGACCTGAGCCAGAGTCGGATGCTTAACTGACTGAGGCACCCAGGTGCCCCTATTTTTCCTTTGTGATGCCACTGTCTTCTCACCCAGGCTGGTGTGGCTAGGTACACACAGGTAGTAATGATCCTTATGATGCTGATGCTCCATAGTCTAGAGAGCACGGGGTGGAGGGTGGGGGGCAGCTGTGAGTGGGGGAGGCAGTAACTATAGCTAATTTGTCCACGAGAGTTGATTATATCTGAGTCACCGCCTCTCCAGACAACAGTGGGCTCTGTTTCACTGAGAACTACGAACATCTTAGTTACTTATTTAGGAAGCTTATTTAGGAAGGGGTGTCCTAGAATGGACTGGAATCTCTGCTGGTAAAGTGGTTGGAGGCTCCATGTATCCAAGCAAACACGACCTCACTTGCTGGTGTTCTACCAGCCTACACACAAAAGACAGAACGTGTTAGAAACAAAAACAGGGGCGCCTGGGCGGCTCAGTTGGTTAAGCATCTGACTTTTGAGTTCAGCTTCAGGTCATGATCAGCTTCAGGGTTTGTGAGTTCAAGCCCCTCACGGGGCTGTGCACGGATAGTGCAGAGCCTACTTGGGACTCTCTCTTTCCCCCTCTCTCTCTGCTTCTCCCAGACTCACACTCCCTGTCTCAAAATATAAATAAATAGACCTAAAAAAAAAAAAAGCAAAAACAAAGAAAAAACTCCAGAATCTCTGGATAATCAGATCCATTTTACTGCAGTGGGTGGGCTGAGAGGTGAACTAGCAGGACAGGAGGTAGAACTGATAACTGCAGAGGACTTGGGGCAATAGGCTAAAGTTTCATCTTGCTTAGACCAATCACTTGTACATCTCTTTGATCGTGCAACCTGTGAGTCTGACACCTTTCGATCGCTCCTTGTCAAACGAAGATTCATCACGGCTGTGCTAATATACGATGTATGCTCTACAACCTGTTCCAGACTAGACATCGAAGCAGGGGCCAAATAATTATCAAAGACAATCTAATATATGTTCGGTTACCCCCAATTGATCAGTACATACGTGCTACCTTAGAGGCCACTGGCTCAGCCACCGGGAAAGCTTTGAAAAGAGTCTTGCTCCCGGGAGAGGCATGGCCAAGGTGGCATATGAGGACGTCTAAGCTGGTCGAGAAGAGGTGCGTGTTAGCTCCAGACCTGGGCTGGCCCTGGCCTCCTCTGTGGTTTTGTTACCGAGAGAACCTCTTATTCAAGCGTGGACTCACCTGACTCCCTCTGTGCTTTTCACGTCTCTCCTTTCCCAGCTGTTCAGGGCAGAAATCCTCACTGCATTGTTCCACACACAGAACAAATTGCACCGAGTTCTCTAGACCTGCGGCATGTCGAATAAAGGAAAATCATATCTCAGTCTGTCAAAGCTTTTCCTTGATCCAGCCCCAAAAGATATCTGGTCCATCTTCCTCTGTTACCATGTGCTACAATTTCTCTCATGCCCCAAATCTTGATGGTCTCTTTCCCTGGCGGCGTTGGAACCTCGTGAATCACCCACCCGGTGGGCCAATAATGCTGCTCCGCATAGGAGAATGTCTGATAAAATTGTGTAAGACGCGTTCAGCAGTGTGAATATGAGCAGCCGTTGAATGTTAATTCTCTCGGCAGGCCAAAAACCATGCCCACCCGTCCGCCTGAAGTCATGCTCTGGGTTGTCTGTGCCTCTCGTTTGTCTGTAAGCCTTGGCTGGCAGCCGGTGGGTGTACGTGGGCTCACGTTTGCAAACTAGGCACAGAAAGGCTGTTAGCCTACCCCTTCCACTGTTGCTACCTTTTAGTGGAGGTGACCTTTTTTTTTTTTTTTAACCTACTACGTTTAACTAGTTATTCAGAGTCCAACGGGGAGGTGGGCTTCTGAAAGGTGGCAATGATCGAGCCAGAGCCTTACTGGGATGTGAGGGCAGGGCCAGGACTAGGGTGAGGCCAGGGAGGTGCCTTCTAAGATATGGTGAGAGGGACCATTTTCACCAGGGTTGAAGCGGAGTTCCAACCGGTCTAAACCTATACTAGATCCCGAGGTTTTCCCATCAGTCCAGAGGAGCTCAGGCCAGATGGAGCTGGGAATGCAGTTGGTGGCGATTCAGAGTTTTAAAAGCCTCTACCTGAGGCTAGGAAAATGAAATAGGGATAAGAGAGGTTAAAGGAGCAGAAATAATTCACATCTCCTGCATATTCACACGCGGCACGGTGGCCCTCGAGACGGTGGCAGTTCATTTGAATTGAATTGTATGCCTGTGGCCTGTCGGTTTAAGGAGCCCCGACCTTTTGCGCTCTGGCCAGTGGGCCATCTGTTACCAAGTTAAAAATGTCACCCCTGCAAGTCTGCTGCTCAGCCCGCTTTGCCGGTCTCTGTTACACACCCGGCTTCTGACGCCTCGGCGGCAACATTCCATTCCAGAAGGAGCAGAATTCCGTTCGCTCTTTCACGGCTTCCACATCCTTCCGCGAAAAATAGCACCTGATGAAATCCTCCCAGCTCACACACCTCTGAGCTTTGAGGAAAGCTTGAGAGCAGGCCAGAGGTTATCAGAATGGCTCCAGCTGCACAGCTCAAGCGGCTCTCCTCTGTCTAAACACAGTTGACGTGTTCAATAAAAGGAAAACACGGGAGCAAAGACTGTTGTGTCTTTTCCTCTTGAAAATGGTGACATGGTGCAAATAACCTACATGTCCAAAATAGGGGACCGGCTAAGCGAATTACAGTGCATCGACTCGGAGGAGTGTTATGCGGCGATTAAAATTAGAGAAAATCCTGGGGTGCCTGAGTGGCTCTGTGGGTTATCTGTGTCTCCCTCTGTCTCTGTCCCTCCCTCCCCGCCACGCTCTGTCTCTGTCTGTCTCAAAAATAAACATTAAGACAATTTTTTTTTTAAAAAGAAAATATCCTTATAATGTTACATGAAAAAGCCCACAGAACACAGAATTATATGTTCGGTCTGTGAGCTATGCGAGTGTCTGGACTGTGGAAACATGCGTATATAAAATCAAGAAAGTGATTTTAGCAGCAGTCACTGCTCCCCGACCCCCCCCCCCCGCCCCTCGCCAGTTGAAGCATGTTCTTAATGATGTTATTTATATAACGATATTGGTGCTTGAAAAATTTCTAAGCACTTTGGAAAAAATGAAGAAGGTCTGATGCACACAGGGTGGGGGGTGGGTCTGTGTCCACTCAGAAGCTGGAGCATGGGCTCTGGCTTTCACTGTCTGGTTTGAGACACTTGGCCACTCTCGAGCTATATGACCTTGAACATGTTCTTATCTCACCTGTCAGACGGAGATAAGAATGCTGTCTACCTCATCGGCAAATGGAACTCTAAGTTAGTATATATCTAGGGCTTGGAAAAATCCCTGGCCCAGAGTGAGCCCTCCGTAAATATCAGCTCTCGTGATTATATTGTGGCTAAGCCATACGCCCCAAGCCGCATCAGCCCGGGCAAAAAACCAAGATCATAGAAATTTCTCTGGCTTGGCCATGACCTGGTCTTGCAAATCTTTCCCGATTTTTTTTGCCAGGAGGCTCCGGGGGTATTTGGCCAGCAAGGGGTCCTTGCTGCCTGGGCAGGCTGGCAAGAGAAAAGCCCTGGGTCACTAGCTGCGGGCCTACGGCCCACTGCAGAGAGGCTGGCCGTCTCTTCCAAGGACAGGGAGGTGCCTGTTGCTCAAGCTGCAGCCTGGCAGCCGAGGTGGCGGCTACCCCAGATGCCACAGCTGGTGCCGTCTCCTGTGGATGCCCAGAGTCACCCACCAGCTGCCCCACGCCAGTCTCCCCTGTGCCCTGCCACCCGGTCCTGGTGACAGCATGGCTTCCACTTTTTACATGCATGCACCCCACACACACTCAGCCCTTTCGGATGGAGGCAAGTCTGGGTGGCAAACGCTCCATTTCTCTTCACCCTGCCCCTCCTCTCCGCCCCTAAGTCACTGCAAGGGTTGAAAACTGTGTGACAGATGCTCCTTTCTTTCCCTTGAGGCCCCACAGGTCTTCCTGCCACCCGCCTCCTTCCTACCAGTGGGACAAGCCCAGACTTGACCACATCCCCACAGGAGGACAGTTCTGCTCCAGCTGGGACCCCGTGCAGCTCAACGCCAGACTGACGTACAGCCTGGAGAAAACATTGGGATGCAGAAACGAGGCACAGATGCCTAGATGGCAAGGGCAGGGATAGTGAGAGTGGAGGGAGAGGGGGTGCCTGAGAATGCTGTTGACTGGACACTAAAGATGTGGGGACGAGGGAGGGAGGCAGCTGCTGGAAAGGAAGAAGGGAGGCCCCAGCAGATGCTAAAAAAAAAACAAAAAAAACCCACCTAAAATGTGAAGCTGGTTTGCACAAATCTTCTTCAACCTCCCCCAGAGTGTCAGGAAGACATTCAACCACTCCACCCCACCCCATTCTTTTCGGCCTTCCAATCTGTACAAAAAAGGGCGCTTGAGGGAGGGGAGGGGGGCTGTCCCTATGCGTGATTGTCTCACACACCTCATTCTAGAGGCAGACCTATTATCTCAAGTGATGCTTTCTTTATCCCTCGTGCGAGTGTGATTAGAATTGGGAACAATGTTCCTTAATAAAGGGGGAGGGGGGGGACCCGAGGAAAATTGGATGTTGCGTGAAGGGGAGAAGACGCACGTAAAACAGCCCTGGTGGAAATAAAGTGCTCAACCAGTCCTGTATCCATTAAAGTAATAACATCGGAGCAGGCCAGGTTTATCACTCCCTGGCAGTCCCTCAGCGGGGGAGTGGTGGCTCTTTTTAAACATGAGAACAGAGTTGCATGTCGCTGCTCCGATGTGGAAAGACAGATCTCCTGGTCCCTCTCCCCAGACATCTTCCCCCAACCCTGCGCACCGCCCCCCCCCAACCTTGGACTTCTCCCAGCCTCTGGAACCATTGCTAAAATTCATTTCACTCTTTAATTAGATTTCATGGAGTAAGGGATTGGGAGGGGTTTGGGGAAAGGCGTTCATATGACCTCTTTCTGTAGAAAGGGGTAATGCTGTTGATAGGGGAGGTGGGACAATGGTTGCTATGGAGACATATTCCCAGACATACAGACACACACTCATTTTAATGCCTATTTTTTTTTTTTCCAGCAGGGGAAGGATCCGGTGCCCTATTTTTAGTGTCAGATTTCAGCAAAACAATTCACTTTCATTTCATCACACGCACACTGCTGGGTTTTAAAGTAGGTCACATTTTCTAACCATATCAGGAGCTCAGATCTGTCTTGCCTGAGTAGTGCAGGGTTCCACAGAATCTTCCACGGAAGATTTTACTGATTGAGACAAAGATCTCAGACTTGCCTTGGCACAGCTTTCTTTCATCTCTGTTTGACAGGCTTTAGAATAGGCAGAATGAATAGCTGCAGGTAAATTTACATTTTAAGGACGAATGCAAAAATGTCTATTCAATACTAATAGCAAGGAGAGGTCTAGAAATTAAAAATGACAAACTGATCTGTTATTCTATTATCAGGTTATTGCTGATTATTATAAAAATAGACCTTGAGTGCCAATTTCTCCACAGTCCATCGGGGAAGAAATAAGTCCTGGCTGGTAGCTGTCCAATTTAAATTTTTTGATCTTTGTTCCCGTTCGACTGGGTATCTCAGAATATGCAAATCCAGAGTTCGGGGTTTTATTTTCTGCCCTGTGCCGAGCTGCAATTTGTAAGTGTTTCTGTCTGCATTTCTTGCTTTGTGCTCTCTGCCAAATCTCACAACCCCTCTGTGACTAAAATACCCTATTGACTGGAATGAGCACTGGACGTTCCTCAGCAGAGCTGGCCTGAGGCGAGATGGTGAACTGGTTCAACGTCTACAGTAGCCCTAGACTCACCCACGCCCCTGGATCATCCCACTGCCTCCTCATTTAGGAAAGGCTACTCTCCAGTCCCTTGAAACTTGGTATGTATTCACAAAGCCTTTTTGTTTCTAATGGGGGAGTTATTTTCACACTCATGGACTTCTGGCTTCCCTTCCGCAACAGAGTGGGGAGCTGCCTGTGTGTATAATCAAAGGACACCACATGGCCCACAGCCTTAAAAATAATAGCCTGATAGAAAAAGGAAGACTGTGATGAAGTCGCTGAGAATACAATACTCATAGTGTCATCCTGGGTGGTAGGGGTTCAGCTGATTTTTATTTTCTCCTTCCTAACTTTTTGTATTTTCCAAACTTAGTTGAGCACATGTTCTTTTTTTTTTTCTTTTTTAATTGATTTTTGAGAGAGAGAGAGAGAGAAAGAGAGCGAGAGCCCAAAGCAGGGCTGGAACCCATGAACTATGAGATCATACCTGAGCCCTGAGCCAAAGTTAGACACTTAACTGACTGAGCCACCCGAGTGCCCCAAGCACACGTTGTCTTAATCAGAAAGTGATGAAAAATAAAAGCAAACATGATCATCTCGGGGCGCCTGGGGGGCTCAGTCAGTTGAGCATCTGATCTTGGCTCAGTCAGGATCTCACAGTTGGTGGGTTCAAGCCCTGCATCGGGCTCTGTGCTGAGAGCTCGGAGCCTGGAGCCTGTTTCGGATTCTGTGTCTCCCTCTCTCTCTGTCCCTCACCTGCTCATGCTCTCTCTCTCTCTCTCTCTCTCTCTCTCTCTGTCTCAAAAATAAATAAATATTTTAAAAAATTAAAAAAATTATAACCTCATACTGAATGACTATTGAGCATTATGATCCCCATTTAACTGAAGAGGAAACTGACATGGAGAGAGTTTGCCCGTGGTGACACAAATTGCAAGAGACAGAATAAGAATCCAAGCAGAGATTATCCAAATAAAGACCCAATTCGAACATCCTGATCACATGTTTTTAAATAGGTATAGCTGGGGTGCCTGGGTGGCTCAGTCGGTTGAGTGTCCGACTCTTAGTTTTGGCTCAGGTCATGATCTCTCAGTTGGTGAGAAGGAGCCCTGCATTGGGCTCTGGGCCAACAGCTCAAAGCCTGCTTGGGTTCCCGCTCTCTGTCCCTCCCGCACTCATGCTCTGTCTCTGTCTCTCAAGAATAAATAAACATTTTTTTTTTAATTTTTTTTTTTCAACGTTTTTTATTTATTTTTGGGACAGAGAGAGACAGAGCATGAACGGGGGAGGGGCAGAGAGAGAGGGAGACACAGAATCGGAAACAGGCTCCAGGCTCCGAGCCGTCAGCCCAGAGCCTGACGCGGGGCTCGAACTCACGGACCGCGAGATCGTGACCTGGCTGAAGTCGGACGCTTAACCGACTGCGCCACCCAGGCGCCCCATAAACATTTTTTTAAAAAGGGAAAAAGACAATTATCCTGACCCCCTCAAAACATGCATTCATAGCAGTGGCTCTAAAACTATAGTAAGTTGCATTCTTCTAAGTGCCATTAAAAGCTCTCTGCCGAGGGCGCCTGAGTGGCTCGGTAAGTGGAGCATCTGACTTAGGCTCAAGTCCTGATCTCACAGTTCATGAGTTCAAGCCCCACATCAGGCTCAATGCTCAATGTAGGACCTGCTTCGGATCCTCTGTCCTCCTCTCTCTGCCCCTCCCCCATTTGCACTCTCTCAAAAAACATTAAAAACAAACAAAAAAACTCTGCTAGACAATGGGTGACAGCTTAGCTGTTAGGATGCAATTAAAAGCGATGCTTTCTGGGGCACCTGGGTGGCTCCGTCAGTTGAGCGTCTGACTCCGGCTCAGGTCATGATCTCGTAGTTCCTGAGTTTGAGCCCCGAGTGGGGCTCTGTGCTGACAACTCAGAGCCTGCAGCCTGCTTCGGATTCTGTGTCTCCCTCTTTCTGCCCCTCGCCCACTCACACTGTCTCTCTCTCTCTCTCTCAATCACTCTCTCTCTCTTTCTCAAAAGTAAATAAACATTTAAAGAAAAGAAGTGATGCTTTCCATGGGGCACCTGGGTGGCTCAGTTGGGTAAGCATCCAGCTCTTGATTTTGGCTCTGGTCATGATCTCACGGTTCAGGACTTCATTCAAGCCCCATGTCAGGCTCTGCTCTGGCAGTGCAGGATCTGCTTGGGATTCTCTCTCTCCCTCTCGCTCTGCCCCTCCCCCGCTCACTCACTCTCTCAAAAATGAAAATAAACTTAAAAGGGTAAAGGTGTTGCTTTCCTTCCAGAATGCATTGTTTCAAGTAGCGTCAACTAACTGCCATTAAACTGAGGGGAGGGGTGGACAGAGGACCAAGGTGTATAAGTACAAGCCGGAGTCTTCACATTTAAAACCTATTTTTAGACAAGATCCTTGGCTGCCATTACTGGTCCATGGACGTGATGGAAGGGAAATGGAAGAGATACCTACTGAGGTTTTGAAAGAATTGCATTCCCAAAGAAACCATACACGTGACGTGCAAAAGCCTGTGCCTGCAAAAGCAGTGCAAAAGCAGTGTCAAAGCAACCTTGGTACCTCCAAATCTGCAACAGCGGGAAACAGGCAATGAAAGCCGTGCACCCCCAGAGGGCATGCTCGCTGCTTCATGCCCCCGCGAGGGCCACGGAGGATAATGGACATAGAGGTGCCTCCCAGAGGACGGCTGGCTGACCTCTTCTGTGGGAGAAGGCAACCTCCTCTATTCTTGCTCGGCAGGATTTGATAATTGCCGTAGACTGTGACTGCTTAGGCTTTCCCATTTTGGGAACGGTAGCTTTAATTGTGGTTTTCCTGTTCCTACTGCATCGCCGTGTATGTAGTGTGGTTGGGGGCAGACAGCTAGTTTTTAATTGGTGGTTTGCGAGATCGTGTAACATCACATCTGGACTCAAGCAAGGAGACTGCATGATACCCGCTGAGCTCGATTTTGAGCTGAAGGCAGACCCTTGATAAAATTTTGGTGTTTCTTCTCTTGGGGAAGGAAAATGTCCTGTGTGAGGAAAGAAAGGTTCATTACATATTTTGGGGAAGTCAAGAGTTGAACTACGGCAGTGACTGCTTAATTGTCTGAAAACATTTGTTTTCCTTAATTCTATAGTATCAGAACATCTCATATTTAGGCAGGCACATACTGCTGGAAAGACTCCACTTCCTAGTCTTCCTGGCTCCCTTCCAGTTAGATAAGGTCACGCAATTAAGGTTTGGTCGCTTGGATGTAAGTAGTAGTGTGAGCAACTTCTAGCAAGTGTTCTTAAAGGAAGGAGGAGTTTCTTCCTCCTGGTTGGAATGGGATGTGAGGGCTGGAGCTAAAGCAGCTATTTTGGACCATGAAATGGTTTGGGAACTCGAGATTATGCAAGGCAGAAAATTGAGGAAAAGGAATCTGAGTCCCTGATACTGGAGGCACTTTACAATCTGTGGACTCCTTACCCAGGCTTATTAAAAAAAGAAATAAACTTTCATGTTGGTTAAGCCACTGTGTGTGTTTTGGTTTTTGTTTGTTTGTTTTTGGTTTGGTTTTGTAGGGGAGAAGGGTAAGGAGAGTTCAACCTCCTGCTTGGCAAACCTAATCCTAACTAATACGTGAGAAGTTACTTTTCTTGAGTTATCCCGATTTTCCTAAAGGTGAGCATATTTTGGAGGCTGAAGACCGAAAATGGCTTGCAGAGGCCATCAACGGAATTAAACAAGATGCCACCTTGTCCCATGATACAGAAATTAGAGGAGAATCCCGTGCTCAGGGAATTCCCTCTCCCTCTGTATTGAGACACTGGAACTTCAGAAACCCAAATTCATTTACTTCCTGGGTTTTAGCCAGGGAGCTTGTCTGCAAAGAGCTCCCTTATTAGACCACTGTCTGCCAGGTTGGTTTAGGAAAAATTTCCCGACTGGCACAGAATATCTGTGGCTCTGGAAAATGACTAAACTATTCCAAACTATTTTAAAAGCAAATCCATTCTTAATATCCCAACAACTGTGGAAATTCTGTTCCATCTAGTTCGGTATAAATCTATTTTTATTTCTTAACTCCTTATATCTTCATAGGCTACGTTTTTTATATGGAAATTTTCAGATTCTGTTTCTTCCAAATTATATTTTATGAATTTGCTGCCGTTGAAGCCTGCCTCTGATCCCACATCATTATTTAATCACCTCGGTATAAACACTGATTCAATGATTTTGCTATTGGTTACCTAAATATCACTAGCTCCCTTCCATTTCCTCTCTTGTACAATGATGGTGCTTGTTTATAAAACTGCTTTGAAATTACCAAGGGGGGAAAAAGCTACATCAAGATAAAGTGCTGTGTTGTTCTTCCCTTGGAAATATGCCTTGGCTCAAATTGGAACTTGGGGTATAAATTGTAAAAGATTCTGCCAAGAGCACTCTAGTTCTGATATACAGTGTTGGATGAATTTCTGCTTTCAGGCCAGGTCATTGTGCAACTTGAAGGAGATGGGAAAGGAGAGTCAGATAGGAAAAGGGTTTTATTCCAGGGCTATCGTGCATATTCATAGATGGGCGTGGAGCTCCATTTCTCCCTCTCTTCCTCATTTTCTCCTTTCTAAAGTCCTACTTCTTTCCCTCTTACCACCTCTCCTCCCTTCTGCCTTCCTGCCACCCACGGATACTTCTCGAATGCGGTGGTAGCTAATCTTCAAAAATGTCACCCCCAATGAACTTGGGGAGGTCATGTGTAGGCACTCTAGACCACAGCCCCAGCCGAACTCGTAGACGGTAGTGAGCACTGGGTGCCAGTCACGTGCACTCCAGATGACTCCAGCCCAGGTGCCATTGACTCCAACCACACGGAAGATTCCCCATGAAGAACCACCCAGCCAAGCCCAGTCAACCCATGGGATTGTGAGATTAGAACTGACTGTTGCTTTAAGTCACTACATTTTATAGGATGGCTTATGACACAGCAATAGCTAATTTAAATGAGCCAGGCACTGTTCTAGAGATTGGAGAGTGAGCAAAACGAATGAAAATGTGATCCCTCCTGAATCCACAGGCTAGCAGGAAAGGTAGCCAATAAAAAAGGTAAATACACAAATAGTAATAAAGGCCCAGGAGAGAAAATAAAGTAGAAAAGGAGAGGAGATGGGGCTGGGGAAGGCTTGGCTAGCGTTGCTGGTGAAGGATCCCTGAGAAGAAGATTTTTGAGTCAGAAACTAAGAGCAGTGGGAGTTAGCCATGTGGCTACCTGGGGCGCGCCCCGGGACGCCAACAGTGACTGCAGAGGCCCTGAAGTGGCAGCACATCTGGGAGAATCAAGAAGCACAGAGGCAAATGCAGCTGGGACGGAGGGAAGGAGGGTGAGGTCGCTGGTGATGAGGTTGAAGACGTTGGGGGCACAGATCAGCAGGGCCTTGTGAGTCAGAGCAAGGACTCTGGCCTTCATTCTGGATGGGTTGGGAACCGCTGGAAGGCCTTGAGCTGTTGAGTGATGTCATTTGGCTTATGACTGAACAAGAGCACTCCCGTTGCTGCGTTGAAAACAGAAAAGACAAACACAGAAATGCAGGCCCATTAGGAACTTTTTAACCACACAGGAAAGACATGGTGATGTCTTGGATGGGTGGTGGCAGTGGTAAATGGTGAGGAAGAGGTTAAATTCCAGGTTTATTTAAAAAGCGTAGCTGTTGACGGTTTGAATTTGGGCTGGGAGGGAAAGACAGGAAGCAAGGATGAAACCAAGATCTGAACCATTGGAAAGTAGGTACCGTTGATTGACGTGGAGGAAAGTTGGATCAGAAACTTCCTAGTGGGGGCGCCTGGGTGGCTCAGTGGGTTAAGCATCTGACCTCGGCTCAGGTGACAATTTCACACTTCGTGGGTTCGAGCTCTGCATTGGGCTCTGTCCTGATGGCTTGGACCCTGGAGCCTGCTTCGGATTCTGTGTTTCCCTCTCTCTCTCTGCCCCTCCCCTGCTCATGCTCTGTTTCTCTCTCTCTTAAAAAAAGTTGTGTTTTTTTTTTGTTTGTTTGTTTGTTTTTTTTTTTTAAGAAAAAGAAACTTCATACTGGTTGAGTCTCCCTGCTGGAAGGTAAGTTGAAGCAACTCCAGAATCTTTCAAGCCTGGAGGATAGAGATAATACCTGAGTCCACTGTTCCAGATCCTTCAGGGTGTACTTTCTTCATGTGCTCAGTCATGAGGACCCACACCCTAGCTGGTCTCAGCCAGTAAAGGCTGGCTGAATGAGTAAGTCTCAAGGGTTAGTTAAGGGTGTGCGGCTAAACCTTTGACAACTGGCTAGGGGGGTGGGGAGGGAGTGCTGATTAATGGCTTGCCAATTCCCATGGTATGAATGCTCTCACTGGGGCTGCTTTCAAGCTACCGGCACAACACCACTCAAGGCAGAGTCGGGGGTGCTCAGTAGCCCGCCGTCAGGTATAAAACCTCCACCATGCAGCTACAGTAGATGTATGAAATCTCAAGAGCGTAGATAATAGTAAAATGTGGTCAAATAATTAGTAAGTGATGAGTTTTGAGTCTCTATTACCTTTGTTTTTAATATAATGGTTTAGTCGAAAGTTTACATCATTTATTATTTAATAATGATTATATTGAACAACTGGCTGGCAACGAGTTCTTGCAAGCCAGTATGAACCAGTTCGAGAACATCCCTGGTTCACAGCTCTTACCAGCCAACTCTTTTGTCCACAGACAAACACACACACACACACACACACAGCCACTTCCCTGGTATCACGCTGGCTGAAAGCAGTGAGTTCAGACTGGTGTCAGCCTTGGCCACCTGGCGGACTCATCTGACTTAAGGAGGATCCCACCCTCTGGTGAGGCTCGCTACCAAGGGCGAGAAATGCCAGATGTACGGTAGCCTCATGGGAACTTTATTGCCTGGCCCGTGAGTCATGCCTCCATGCTATAGATTCTTGACTTTGAACTCCAGGGAGCAGGGAACTTGAATTTTAACCCTTTCCCTCCCAGGAGGCATTGGGCTCTCAGGAAAACAGGTCCTCCAGTTCCGGAAGGGCCTGATCTGCATATGAACGAATGGGGAAGATTCTCAGGGGTGGGGAGAGGGGAGGGAGGAAAAATGAATCCTGTTCCAACATCTCCCAGGACCGAGGGACTACTTGTCCTACATTTATAGAACCAAAAGAGATCATGAGTGACTCATCACTGCTTCAGGATGATTTACCCTCTACAGGACAAATGGTCCATGCCTACTACATTCGTGTAAGCGACCGCAGGAAGCCACTTAACAGGCTTCCACAGAACAAAAAAGATACACTTCAATGCGATTGTCTATCCTTGACTGTGGAGAGAGGCAACTTTGACCGCGGAAAAGAAAAACACAACATTCTCCACGGTGCATTCTTCTGGGAGAAACCTCTTGTCCCCCTCCCTCCTTCTTTTTGTCTTCTCCCCCACCCTTCCTTCCTTCTCCAAACATTTATACAGTGCCTTTCTGAAAGCATGCCACCAAGCGCTAGGAATGCCAAGATGAGTCAGCGGCGAATCTACCCTTGTTCCCTTTCAAGTCGTTCTCCACAAATCTGCCAGAGTGCTTTTTTAAAAACGCAAATCAAAAGGTGACCCAGCTCTCCTCTTTTCCATTCCCTTCCCTTCTCTTCCTTTTTCTGCCTGTCTTTAAATATATATAAACATAAACATGTATATATTTATATTATGTATATTTTTATATAGTATATATATTTATATCAATGTATAATTAAATGTAATTAGTTAAATATATTACATTAATGTAAATAATTAATGTTTAATTAATTAATTATAAATTTTATTTATTTATTTATTTACTGGCTGCTTTGTTTTCCTTCTTCATCATAAAACGTGCACCAGGGAGCTAGAGGCTCAAGGAGGGGTGAGCCGGTGAGGGAGGCGGTATGACTCAGTGGTGTTGAGAGATGGGCCAGGTAGAGGTAGGTTGAGCTCTCTGGAGCCAGGTTTATCACTCTTGGAGAAGGGAGGCATCGATAGGGCAAGAGGAAACAAAATAAACTTCCTGGTGGTGGATTGCAGCTGGATCTATCACTGTAAACTGTGGTTTAGACAGATACATGATAGATAGATAGATAGATAGATGGGAAATAAATATGTGTGTGTATATGTACACTGTGTTTCCTAGCTCTGCCCAGCGGAAGAACCTAGAAGGACTGACACTCCAAGTAGCAACAAGAATTCTTAGTGCTCAGACATTGGTGTCCAGCCCTACTCTCCACCGTAAGGGACCTTGGTTTCCTTAAACAAATAGCTGATTCCAGGGTGGGGCAGAGAAAGAACGAGATAGCATAAGAATAACATTTTGTTGCATCAGAGTGTAGGGAATGTCTCCAAAAATAATGAGGACAGGTCAAAAGGACACACAAACCATCCTGAAGGGGCTTCTATGGACCACATTTGGGACCATTTGAAGATCAAAATAATGATAACCTATTGACTACAATCAACACCTGTAAGTCTACGCAGATATAGGCATATAAATAAAAAAAAAATGAAGACAATTATTTCTTACAGTGGAAAGTCAACTAATAATTGCAGAAGAAATAGCGGTGTAAGGAATTCACCTCTTGGATTCATCCGCGTCATCATTTACTCAAGAAACATCAATGGGCGGTGATGGATATGGGTAACAGTGGTGTAAGGGAAGGGCCCAACCCCCTCACCCACCATCTCCTGGCCACTCCTGGATCAACGTGGGTGGCAGCGCTCAGGCAAGGCTCCCTCAGATCATACCTGCAGTGCTGACCAGGGTGCATACCTCCGTCTGCCTCCCGGGCTTCTTGCCCACGCTCTATCACAAGCCTGAATTTTATGGAAATTTTATGGAAGGATTTCAGAAAAATCGTTCCTTGGAACTAAACGCTGTGTATCTTCTGTCTTCTTATAGAATAATGATCAAGGGGGAAGGGCAAAATAGGTGAAGGTGAGTGGGAGACACAGGCTTCCAGCTATGGGATGAATAAACCACGGGAATAAAAGGCACGGCATAAGGAGTGTAGTCAACGATACCGTAATAGCGTGGTGCGGGGACAGATGGTAGGCGCACTCGCACTGAGCACAGCGTAATGCATGGACTTGTTGAATCGCGGCATTAAACACCTGAAACTCGTGTAACATTAAGTGCCTACTTTACTTAAATCAGGGGCGCCTGGGGGTGGCTCAGTCGGTTGAGCATCTGACTCTTGCTTTCAGCTCAGGTCATGATCTCGTGGTCATAAGATCAAGCCCCACGACGGGCTCCGGGCTGGGCATGGAGCCTACTTGGGATTCTCTGTCTCCCTCTCTCTTTGCCCTTCCCCCACTCAAGCATGCACACGTGCACATGCTCTCTCTCTCTCTCTCTCTCTCTCTCTCTCTCTCAAAAAAAAAAAAAAACAACACAACAAAACACAACAGATTCACACTAATTAAAAAAATAATAGGGGCGCCTGGGTGGCTCCGTTGGTCAAGGATCCAACTCCGGCTCAGGTCATGATCTCCCAATTCACAAGTCCGAGCCCCACGTGGGGCTCTGTGCTGACAGCACAGAGCCTGCTTGGGATTCTGTGTCTCCCTTTCTCTCTCTGCCCCTCCTCTGCTTGCACTCTGTCTCTCTCTCTCTCTCTCTCTCTCTCTCTCTCTCTCTCTCAAAAATAAACATTAAAAAATTAAAAATATATAGCAACAAAGGGTTGGCAATTTAACCATGTGGCGTGCTGCCTGCCTAATTGGTTACTGGTGTTACAAATATAAAATGAAGTTGCTCCTCTAAAAAAAAAAAAAAGGAATGGTAATAGCAGCTAACATTTATTGAGTGCTTACCAAATGCCAGGTGCTTTACATGTGTTTTCCCGTTTAATCCTTACAACAGTCCTTCCAGGAAAGACGGCTCTTAGCCACAGCGTCCACGTGAAAACACTTGGGCCCAAAGACATGAAATTATAGTGAGAAAAGAAGCTGACTCATAAATGCCGATAATGCGAGGGGGAGGGACAGGGATTGCCCTAGACAGGCCCCACGAAGGTCACGTGTAACGGACCAATGTTGGCATTAAGCCTCCAGCGGAGCTCATGCCCGCTCAGCTATGGGCCCCTGTCTTCCGGGCACGTCTATGCCTTCAAATGCAATTTTGTCTCTCGTGCACACACCCAGAGTGCCTATGATGCGATGGCCTGAACTGAAGGGGGAGGGGTGGCTGGAAGCCGAGGAGTGTGGCGAAGAGGCTGGCGGGAGAAGTCAGTCCAGGTGCAGGCAACGAGGGGTGTATTTGCAGAGAGTTTAAAAATAATGAAACCAACTAAAAGCCATCTGGTTTGTATTACCAGCGTGTAGCATGGCGATTCTACACAACGTCGGTGACAAAATGCTCCTCCCAGCCAAAGGCTGACCCTTCTACCCACTACCACCCTGCAATGCCCCCCGTTTGGTTGCTATCCAGCCTCACTGGAGAGCGAGATTTACCGAGTTTCGAATTCCCGGAACTTGCAGCGCCTCCGTATAGTAGGCGTTCAATAAACACTGACTCCACCAAACATAACCTTGAACTCAGATTACATGTGTGTGGCCCTTTAAAACTGGCCTGGCGCTCCCCCAAAGACACGCCTCAGTCTCACCTATCACAAAGGAAACTTGCCACAACACGGGCCCACTCTGTTACAGCACAGAGGAAAATTGAGGCAATCACCCAGGGTACGTAGGCGAAGTTAGAGCTTTGCTGGAATGGTAGAAACAGTTGCCTTCATTTTTCTCTCTGTGCTGGCAGTAGTTATCAGCCGCACCACCGAGTGATTTTATTTATATATTTTATTTCCCTTTTTTTTTGGAAAACCAGTGAAAGTCACCTCATAATTTAGAATATTAAAGGATCCACTAGTTCTAGTCGGCCTTGGGATCCTAAGGGAAGCTAAGTGCTTAGAAAACCCTCCTCCTACTGCTCAGACACCCTCCACACTCTGAAATTACCCCAACCGGCTCATAATTGGGACCAGCTGGCAGGATGAGAGAGGAGGCCCCTGCACCGAGCCAGGAATCACGTTACAAATTTCATCCCTAGAAAGAAGCTTGACTTGCTCCTTTAAGGGTTAAGAGGTAGGAGGTCAAAGGCACAGCGCTTAGGAGCTGGGCTTTAAATTGGCTACAGGGAACCTGAAAACAAAGGGTGTTCACATTAGCAACCGTGGCTCCTTGCTTTGTCTAGGACAAAGTGTGTGCGAAATAGCCCAGGCGACCGTGCCGGGCTACAGCCTCTGCCGAATTTCACTTTACAGCCTGTCTTTCCAGAACTGGCATCGTTAATTTGTATGCTGCCCGAAAGCTGTCCTTTTCCCAAAGCCCTCCTCACAAAGCAGATGCAGACCTCCAGAAGTGCACCGGAAATAGGGTGGGTTCGGAGAGAGGGGTGTCCGTGACGCTCTTAGTCTCTAATGTTTTTGGGACTCTGCTCTCTCCTGCTTTCTCGATAGACTTGTCAGCTCTCAGCTTTGCACTCCCACCCCCTTTCCTGTTGAGCCAGAACTACAGCTTTGCTCTTGGAGAGCAATTCCTGAGGTCTGTCCACCCTGTCTTGGCATTGGGCTCTCCGGCCTGGACTGGGAATCTGGAGGGAACAAAGCAAGCCTCTGGAGTGAGTGCACGCTTATTCTTCAGTACAGCCAAGTGTCAGCGGTGGCCCTTAGTGGCTGGTGGCCACTGTCCCCACCGAGCGGTTTTCGGTGGTGTGACCTTGGCTGTCTTCTCTGGTGCCAATCCCCTTTGGTTCTTCTAGCCTGTTGCCCAAGCCAGATTCTCCAGGCTTCCTGTTGATTCTGTGAACGATCTGATCGCTTTCCAATAATTTTTTTTTTTTTTCCCTGCTTAACAGAGTCAATTTCAAGTGTCAGAAACCAAGACCCCTGACTGGTTCGGCATCTGTCCCTGCAAGACTTAGAAAACCAACCCAGTGCTTAAGAGGGAGAAGTAGAGACGAAAGATGAAAGATGGAGCAGTGGAATCAAGAGAAGGAATTAGCAGAACAGGGTGAGGCATCGTGGCAGCGTGGGGAGAAGGAAGGAGAGTCACGGTCGAGGGAGGAGTGGTGGGGGGAAGGAAAAGAAAAGAATTGGCAAGTAACGAAGACCAGCCTAGAAGAGGTCTCTCACCTTGCTAACGCTAGTAATAGGAGCCTCGAAGGAAATTGCCAAAGTGGCCTCCCTGAGGTATTTCTACGTTTCTATTTTTGGCAGACAATGTGGTTTCAATGGTTTTCTGTGACTGTTTCAGGAACAACAGTTCCTTGATTTGGACTTGCTCCTGGAGAGAAAATGAAGGTGTGAGCGTTTACTTCATACATTTATCAAATGTGCTGCATGCTTGGGAGCGCACAGATACATGGGCACGCGTATGCCTACTGTGATATGATAAATATATGCATGAGGGAAATGGGGCTCCGGCTCGTTGTATAGGTGGGGGGATTTTATGGAACAAGCCTATTTAATATGTCAAAGGGAAAACATTACTTACGACGCCCTATTAGCACATCATTCGTCTTACTGGGAAGACAGAATGAAGAATATTTAACAATTAATAGAAATCATAGGAAGAATTATGATTAAGTGCCATCTGCTGGCTTCTGTGGGTTTTATTTTTATGCAGCTTTGAGCCTGTCCTCATAATTATCGAACGTCTCTCTTGCGCTGAGGGTGAACTTTCCGTCCACATTTGGCCTATTAACAGATGCCTCGTTTTTGCGGATGTGTTCAGGTGTGCACGTGTGTATACGTGTGTGTGTGTCTGTGTGTGCGCTCACGCGTGCGTGTGCCCGCACATGTGTGTGGATGTGCATGTGCGAGAAAGAAATTAATTTGGAAAAACAAATTCACCTTACAACAATCCGTCTTCCTCTAAATTCTGATTTGAGAGAGCAGACTTGGGTTTATTTTAAAATTCTGTTTTCGTAGCAGATTGCCAAAGCTCTGTGTGCTTAGCATGTGTATAGAGGGGGAAGGCAGGGGGATGATTCTTTGAAAGGGACTTCTCTCTTCCGGGTTCATGCGTCTCCTCTGAGAATGTATAGAGTTTGCATCTCAAAAGCTCTGTCTAGTTGATGGCAGGTGAGGAATTTCCATGTCTCATTTGGATGACATTGCAACAAGCAAGCATCAAGTCAAATCGTCTAATCGCTCAGAAGTTAGTGGAAAGGGAAACTCACATGCTCCATGTGAGTATATGTGACCTCCTCCCCTGGGTCTAGTTTTGGATTTTGGACTGTAAGTGCTCAGCAGGAAACAGGTCTTGCTGTTAGTAAATTACCCTGACTTGTGTTTACGTGGGGAGCCAACAGGCTTAGGTCAGCCCTGCTCTCCAACTAGACCCTTGAGCTGATGGTTTATCTGGGGAACTCACATTCCAGATCCATTGTTTGCCTGGGATTAATGAGATTGATTGTCAATAGTTCCCGAGTAATAATGGGAACCATTTACTGACTGCCCACTGTGTACTACAACATTGCAATAGACTATTGAGAAATAAATACTTCTATGTTCAAATATTTATATATTTGAAATTAGTCTTAGAATTTCAACAATAATGTCCAGCGAGTGTCCTTTATTATTTTAGTGTTACGTGGATGCATAAAAACAGAGGTAATCGTGTTATAAAATACAGTAATAAAGTGAACCTATCCTGTGACTCGAGATTAGAAGTGGGATGTCACCAAGTTGTGGCAGATTCTTCACGTGCTTTCGCTCTGTTTCTCACACTCTTATGGACATTGGTGTTATTCTCCCCACTTTACAGATCAGTGCATTGAGGTTCCGAAGGATAAAGTGACTTCTCCGTCATTCACAGCCGGTACGTAGGAATGGTAGTGGGGTACACGGCAATCTTCATCTCTTCCGTCCCTGTGGTCAAGGCGGACCCCTCTGCCCAGCCCTATCCCAGGCGCTCCAGGTGACTAGTTCCACTTCTGGGGCTGAGGCAACATCACACTCCTGAGAGATTCCAAGCTGTCCTCTCCCTGACATGGTCGACTCTATGAGTGCTGACTCATCCCCATGGTGCTCACTGTCACTGCTCACACCCCTGGCTTCTTCCCACCGTCACCTGAGAGTCTGCTCAGGTGGGCCAGGCAGGTTGGAACTGCCATGGAGTGACTGCCAGCAGGTGTGGCCATGAGTCATGGCGCCCAGGATCTGGTGGATAGATACCGCCCGTTCTTTGCCGCCACCCCCCCCCCCCCCCCCCCCCCCGGAGTGGGCCAACCCCGGGCGTGTTTTAGTCTGTCTGACCTTCACCAGCAGGGCCGTGTTCATGAAGGCACTCCGTGCTTATTTCCTTTCCTTCCCCACCCCGCTTCCACATTCCCAAGTAAGCTACTCGCACTCACATCCCAGGTTAGGGTGGCCTCCAGGAGAGCACCGAGCATGGGTTCCAGAGGGCCAGCTACTCTATGATGCAGCTCCCCTGGGGGCTCTGTCATGGTTGTTCACAGCCCCAGCGGCTGACAGTGCTGCCTATAGACAGCCTTCAGCTGTCCCTCGGCTGGCGAGAGTTACCTCGCCCATGGTCGACTCCTGACTGACCTGGCAGTGAAGGATCGAGCTCTCTTGGCTCAACCCCGGACAGCTGTGGAGGGCGATTCAGGCTCCAGACATCCCCTGGGTTAGGGCGAGGTGGCCGCGGGCCTCGCCGTGGCTCATCTCCTACCCTGGCACAGTCCCGTTGCCCTCTGCTCTTTTGCACGGGTGTTGATCCCAAGGCCACTTCCCAGCAATGCCCTGCGTGTTAATCTCCTCTCGGAGTCCCCTTTGCCGTGGGACTGCCGCACCCCAGCAGCATGTGCCCCTGAGGACTGGGGAGAGCAGGAGCCGGTGTCCGGACATGGACGTGTACTGGGAGTGAAACTGGCCCAGTGTTGGGTCAAGTCGCTGACGCTTCGGGGTTAGTTTGTTAGTACGGGATTGCACCGTGAATTTCAATTTATCTGACGCCAGTGCCTTCGTGCAGGTATCATTTCACTTCCTAAAAATGGTTATTCTTCCCCTGACTTTGGCTAGCAATTCTAACATCTGCTTACATCTGGGCTGCATTTGGGTTTCTCACACGTTGTGTCCTTTGACCTTTGTGGTCCAGGAGACTGCTGAGGCCGCCACCCACCTCTCAGTGCAAGGTTTCAGAGGCTTCGAGTGACTCAGCTCACGTCACGCCTCCGGGCAGGGACTTGGCTTCCGGGCCTGGGCCTCTAGCAGTGTGCTTTCATGATGCTGCATGCCCTTTATTGGGTTTCTCCAGGACTCTAGCTCCGGCAGGAAGGGTGGGGGGTTGGGGGGTTGCTTCTTAACACATGGAACACGTTAACTCCCCGCGCAATTGTTTCAAGTTTATTTATTTATTTTGAGGGAGAGTGGGAGTGCAAGCAGGGGAGGGGCAGAGAGAGAGAGGGAGACAGAGAACCCCAAGTAGGCTCCGTGCTGTCCGCGCAGAGCCCGATGCGGGGCTCGATCCCCCAAACCATGAGATCATGCCCTGAGCTGAAATGGAGAGTCCAACGCTTAAGCGACTGAGCCCCCCAGTGCCCCGGGTCCACACACATTTTTAAAGGAACTCCCGTGTACCACATGCCGAGAATACAAAGATGGATGAGACACAGCCCCTCTTCTCAGCCTTGTCACAGAGACAAGCAAGTGGACACACAGTCACAACGCAGTGTTCCACGTAAATAAACGGTGCGGAGCAGGGGCCCAGGGACCCAGAGTGGGCATCGCAGGGAACGTGGTGCCTCAAAATAATGTCTCTCCCGATCAGACATGGCCCCCAAATGTGGAGTAATGACTGATCGGTGGAGGCCAGTAGTGTGGGGGGTAAAAGAATTCACCCGAAGGAGATAGAGGCTTACCAAATACACCACAAGGGAACCGCGGGCAGGACAGCAGAGGAGAGACTGTCTGCCATGAGGCAGTGGGTAGGGGCTGTATTTAATGGGGGAAGGTGGGGAGGTTTGGGGATGCATGGAGTTCTCCCCTTTTTTGGGAACTGTGCTTGGTTGTAAGTAGCCCATTGGACAGTTAGGGCCTATGGATATTTTGAGGTGGGTCGCCTGATGGGCCTGTGTGTATTCAGCCAGGGGGTCTCTGTGGGCCCTTTCTACATTCCGTTGCTCGAGCCTGTTCGCCTAAAAGCAGCCTCTACAGGGAATATGCTGTTTGAACTAGATCTTAAAGACTCAAGGGTGCTTACTAGTGCAGTAAGAGGGGTGAAGGGAATTCTAAGCAGAGGGAACCATCTATGCAGAGGCATAGAGACAGGAAAGAGGGGTGCCTGGGTGGCTCTGTCGGTTAAGCATCTGACTTCAGCTCAGGTCATGATCTCACAGTTCGTGGGTTTGAGCCCCGTGTGGAGCTCTGTGCTGACAGCTCAGAGCCTGGAATTTGCTTTGGATGCTGTATCTCCTTCCCTCTCTGCCCCTCCCCCATTCTCTCTCTCTCTCTCTCTCTCTCTCTCTCAAAAATAAACATTAAAAAAAAAAGAGAGGAATTTGGTTGACTAGAGCAGAGGGTGTGAGGTCGGGGGTGGGAGGGGGGGCAGTAGGTCAGGCCCTTTAGACGTTATTATGCAGCCAGAGGATTTATATTACCAGATTTGCTTTTTCGAAGGGAAATAGTAATCCTAATATGTATAGAGGAATTAGCATGAGCTATATATTTAACATAGATTATTTCACTTATTCCTTGTAAGAGCCTTATAAGATAAAGAACATTACCATCATTTTTGGATTATTATGCTTATTGGAGAAGCCCCTCTGGCAGCAGAGGGGGGTGGGTAAACCAGAATACACAGAGCCTGATGGCAGAGAGAATAGGAAGGATATGACATTCTGGGCAAGAAATGACAAGGCCCTCAGCTCAGGGGCTGCAGAGGGAAGGAGAGGAAAGTTTGGCAGTCGGAGCTGCTTCTGTGGAATTTGGTGACTGAATGGCTGAGGCTGGGAGGCTGGAATATTCCATCACCCATGGAAGGGATCACTGGGAAGGCAGATTCATGGTGGGGGGAGGGGGGCATGTTGCATTTGAAATTCCGGTAGATGTCCAGGTAGAGATGTCTATGGAGGAATTGGGTGTATGGGTTTGGAGACCCGGGGAGAGGCCTGGAGCAGTTATCAGATTTGGGATTCTCTCCCTGTCGATGGACGTGGTGAGGTGAGCGACAGAGAGCAACAGCCTTGACATCAAATCCCACTTCATCATTTACTGATGGTGCGACCTTACGCAAGTTAATCTGTGACCTCAGTTTTCTCATTTGTAAATTGGGGTTGGGGGCGGTTGATAAGGCTAACGTCGGAGGGTTATAATAAGCATTACAGATGCCTAACAGAGTGTCTAGGACACGATAAGGGGAGGAGGAGAAGAAATCTCAGGTGGAGAGTGTGTACAATGGGAAGGAAGCACGGTGAGGCTGGCACCCTGGAGAACAGCAGTTTTCCAGAGGTAAAGAAACAGAAGCCAGCAAAGGGACAAGAAAGACATGCTCAGGAATCAAAAGATAGAAGTGTCCTGGGAGCAAAGGGAAAAGATATTTTCTAGATGTTTTTTGCAGGTATCAAAGCCGAGATGAAATTTACAGAAAAAAAAATCAATGGCAAATAAATATATGAAAAGATGCTGAGTCATACTCCTTTTTCTAGAAATGCAGGTTAAAATAATAATGAGGCACCACGTTTCATTATTTGATTGGTAAGGATGATTGTATTTAGTGATATTTAGTGTTGGTCAAGGTCGGAAACAGATGGCCCCAGATACTATGGGAACACACATTCATGGACATTCATGTTATTTTTAAAAAATGGGGTTTTTTGAGAGAGAGAGAGAGAGAGAGTGGGAGAGGGGCAGAGAGAGAGGGAGACAGAGGATCCAAAGCAGGCTCTGTGCCGACAGCAGAGAGCCCGACACAGGGCTTGAACCCACGAACTGCGAGAATATGATGCGAGCCAAAGTCAGACACTTAACTGACTGAACCACCCGGCGCCCCCATTCACGTCATTTTTTAAAGGGCAGTTTGCCAAAATATATCCAACTTGTGAATGCATATGTCCTTGACCCAGACACTGCACTTCTAAGAGTTTGCAACAAACTCACACGTTTACAAAGATGCATCTTCAGTGGTATTAATTGTGACATTATTTAATGTGGCAAGAGAAATTGAGAAGCAACCTAAAAGTCCATCGAAAAGGGACTGGTTAAATAAAATGCATTGCACCCTTGTATTTTAACTGGGGTGGGTTGGGAGAAGGTAAGGGTGGGGATAGGAATGCAGACACCTTGGAATAGGCATGCCAGAATTACTGAGGCTGTGTGCGCACGTGTGTGGGTGTCTGTGTGTTGGTGGGATACGGTGAACAGGGGCCAGAGGGTCGTATGCCCAGTGTGGGCTGGCAACCCTGTGGACGAGATCCACGTTGAACATAGCTTTGTTTTGTTGAAGAGAGAGGTACGGATGCCAGACTACGTGGCCGTTCTCCCCAACCCCATCAATCTTTAATAACACTGTAAACATCAGAATGGATTTGGTATGATTTGGTATGATTGGATTCCTTGTCAATGCTGGTCAAGGGGCTGAGTTTTGTGTGAAGCATGGCATGGGAGGTAGCCTGCCAACATCTCACATGTGCCGTGCATGTGTGAAGGATTCTAGAAGTGTCCGCAAAAGTGTTATCGGGGTGACCTCTGAGACGGGGCGCTGGGGATGCCGTGTGGATATGGACTTTTCAGTTTATATCCTTTCAAACCACTGGCATTTTTGCTTTAAAAACTATTTTACAAATTATATGGTTCAGACAATGCAAGAGTGGAGCGAAATAGTGACTCCTCACCAGCTGAACAGAGTCCCAACTTTTTGTTAAAGATTTGTTTTCAGTTTATTTATTTTGAGAAAGAGAGACAGCACAAGCATGGGAGGGGCAGAGAGAGAGAGAGAGAGAGAGAGAGAGAGAGAGAGAGAGAATCCCAGGCAGGAGAGAATCCATCGACAGCACAGAGCCCGATGCGGGGCTCAAATTCACCAACTGCGAGATCGTGAACTGGAGCCGAGACCAAGAGTCAGACACTTAACTGACTGAGCCACCCAGGTGCCCCCGAATCTCAACTTTGCTTCTGATTTACCATTTGGATGACGGTAAAGAAAACAATGATTTCCACAGAGAAGTAGAGGCGGAGACATTGTACTTGCAGAAGGTTGGGATGGGACGCATCCCTGGAATTATATAGTCATGTCTTATAGAAAAAGTAGTGTTTGCTCTACTTTATTATACATTTAAAAATTTTTTAAAGACGTTTATTTGTTTTTGAGAGAGACCGAGCATGAGCGGGGAAGGGGCAGAGAGAGAGAGGGAGACACAGAATCCGAAGCAGGCTCCAGGCTCCGAGCTGTCAGCTCAGAGCCCGACGTGGGGCTCGAACTCGCAATCTGTGAGATCATGACCTGAGCCGAAGTCAGACGCTTAACCGGCTGAGCCAGCCAGAGGCCCCTCTTTTTTATTATATTTACATGGTAGCTAGTAGGTGCTCAACAGATATTGATTGGCTTTATTGATGTTCAAAATACTTAAAGCTTTGTCCAGCGTTAAGATATGCACGTATATTCTGATTTCACCAAATTCTACGGGGACCGTAACTCGGTTCGTTGTGACCTGCTACTATGGTAATAACCCCCTCTCTGGGTTGGGCATGAACACAGCACCATTCTCCTGACTGATATCCTGTGTGAGCCATCAAACCAAAACATGACCTCAGAGCGCCAATGAATTGCCTGCACGACACTTGAGAGTTACGTACACATTATTTTCATCTCTGGGGCGTTTCAGTCTCACTTTTACAGCAGTTCTGAAATTTACCACTTAACTCAGCTCTCGAGGAGCCAGGTGCCTTTTACCAGCTCCACAAGTTCCCGTTGAAATCACGGGACTGAAATTGCCCATTTGGAAAGCAGAGGAATTGTTTGTAATGCGGCTCCCCCAGGCAGGCTGGACGCAGAACTGGAAATGATCACGGCTCGTCTGGCGGGAGAAGTCCCGCACAGATATTCCCACTGAGGCAGACTTTCCTGGCTGCACCACCGAGACCCTCTGTGGGCTGGGGTCCCAGCGCTGTGTCCACTGTCGGGAAAGAGCTGCTTCCTCCGCCTCCCCCAGGACACCCCTCCCTTCATCTCTCCCTCCCTAGTGCCCATTTAATGGATTTATAGATCTGGACAGTTGATTTCCATTTACGCAGCTGAGGCTGCTCATGGCTGTGACAGCTCAGAGGGGCCACCGGATGTTTTTAACTTTGTCTCCTAACGTTTTATTATAACAACTTTCAAACATTCAGAAAAGTTGAAAAAAGAAAGAACAGTGCAGCAAACTCAGCACAGAGATTCTTTTTTTTTTTTTAATGTTTATTGACTTTTGAGAGAGAGAGAGAGAGAGAGAGAGAGAGAGACGCACACAGCATGAGTGGGGGAGGGGCAGAGAGAGAGGGAGACACAGAATCCGAAGCAGGCTCCAGGCTCTGAGCGGTCAGCACAGAGCCCGACGCGGGGCTCGAACTCATAAACTGTGAGATCATGGCCTGAGCTGAGTTGGCGCGTGACCGACTGAGCCACCCGGAGCAAGATGTCCTGAAGCGGTTGTCTGCATGGGGCCATTTTCCCGGGGCTGTCTAGATGTCCACACCGAGTCCCCGAAGAGGTTTGGTTTTGTTTTGTTCCTGTAGTTGGTGTGGTTGTTTAACGTCAGCAATTTGAATCGCACCACTCCACTTTGCTCCCCGCTGGAGAATCAGAAGTATCTCTCTGGTTTTTCGGCGTTGCCTGATAAAAATTCACCGGTAGCGATGACTTAGTGTAACTAATCTCATAGTGAATTCTGGACAACGGCGGAAAATGCCACGCAGCTTCTTACTCATTTTATTAGCCTAAAAACAAGCCATAAAACGTTGAGTTATAAACAGCTGTTGTTCCCACACGGTGCCTATAACAACAGGACACCAGGGACAATGGCAAACATTCAAACAAGCCAGGAGGAAAGACATCTTAACCATCGTCAGTTAATGCCGATGAGAGGGATGGGTTTTGGAGTGTGAGGAAGTCTACGGAAAGGGGATACAGAGGTTGCCAAGACCAGCCCCTGGCGCTGTCCACTTTCTTCCATTTTTGTAGAGGCCCCTGCTAGAAAACTCTTCGATATATGACGCCTTTATGCTCTGCCTCGTACTGGCTGCAAGCCTCTGAGCCACTGACTTACCCTCTCTGAAATTGTTACCTGTGAAATGGAGATAATAAAATCCATTTTGGAGGCCTAAGGTTAGGATTACATTAAATTATGTATGAAAAGTGCTCTGTCAACTGCAATGTATGATATGCATTTGGTTATCACGAACACGCAGATAAAATGCCACCGTGGTAGCGTGCATTTTATTGCATTAAACTTTTTATGATGACGTTTTCAAACACACACTAATGTGGGTCTGAATATAATAAATACGTTTACAGTGAATCACCATGTACCCATCACCCAGCTTTGCCATTTATCAACGTAAGACCAACGGCACTAGATAAAGCACCATCTCCCCTGTTACTAGATTATTTTTTAGAACAACCCCAGACTTTATAGCACTTCTATTTTATTTATTTATTTACAAAAATTTTTAATGTTTATTTATTTTTGAGAGAGACAGAGACAGAGTGTGAGCAGGTGAGGGGCAGAGAGAGAGGGAGACACAGAATCCGAAGGAGGTTCCAGGCTCCGAGCTGCCAGCACAGAGCCTGACGCGGGGCTCAAACTCATGAGCCGCGAAATCATGACCTGAGCCAAAGTCGGACGCTCAACCGACTGAGCCACCCACGCGCCCCATTTTATTTATTTATTTATTTATTTATTTATTTTTAATTTTTTTTTTTACATTTATTTATTTTTGAGAAACAGAGTGAGACAAAGCATGAGCAGGGGAGGGGCAGAGAGAGGACACACAGAATCTGAAGCAGGCTCCAGGCTCTGAGCAAGCGGTCAGCACAGAGCCTGATGCGGGGCTCAAACCCACAGACTGTGAAATCATGACCTGAGCCGAAGTCGGACGCTCAACCGACTGAGCCACCCAGGCGCCCCTATTTATTTATTTTTTAAGTAAGCTCTCTTCTCTACCCAACGTGGGCTTGAACTCACGACTTTGAGATCAGGAGTTGCAAGTCTGTATTACTTCATTAAAAAATACTTAAGGAGAGAGACAGGACTTTTAAAAATGTATATCCACAGCACTCTTTTTTTTTTTTTAATTTTTTTTTTTAACGTTTATTTATTTTTGAGACAGAGAGAGACAGAGCATGAACGGGGGAGGGCCAGAGAGAGGGAGATACAGAATCTGAAACAGGCTCCAGGCTGTGAGCTGTCAGCACAGAGCCCAACACGGGGCTCGAACTCACGGACCGCAAGATCATGACCTGAGCCGAAGTCGGCCACTTAACTGACTGAGCCACCCAGGCGCCCCAACAGCACTCTTATCATATCTAAAAGAAATGAAAGGTAACCTTAATGCCATCTATTATCCAGTCAGCATAAAAATTCTGATGGTCTCATAAATGTTTTTTTCTCTGAATCAGGATTCAAACAGGGTCCACACATGCCTTCTGGTGAGATTACTCAAGTTTTAAAAAATCGATATGACAGTCTCCCAGCCCCAGCTTTTTTTTTTTTTTTTCAACTTACTATTTATTTGTTGAAATAAGTGGGTAATTCGTTCTACAACATCACCCCCAGTTTGCATTTGGCTATTGTACTCTCATGGTCTCTTTTTCATGTTCTTCTATCCTCAGTGTGTGTACAAACTCGCGATTATATCTGGAGGCCTGTTTGGTTTGAGAATAAACTTCTGGTGGCAGTCTTGCAGGGATGTGCTATTTCCAGTTCCATCACATCAAGGAGGCACACGTTTGGTTGTCTCCTTTTTATGATCTTAAGGCTGAGCGGTGGGTTCACATAGTGATCCAGGTTTTGTGAAGATTGAAGTTTCCAAATTGAAAAGCTTCCTTTTAAGAGCAAGAATCCAAAATGACAAATATAAAATTAGGTTCTGGGTCTTAGAGGGAAACCATGCTGGGGAGGGACATTGAAACTTATCCTGTATTAGCTCATGGTAACTCTGCCTCTGGATTCAGGGGCAATGAATGTGATCTATCCCTTACTATGTTTCCCATCAGCCTTTTACTGCATCACCCACTGATGGTCACTGCCTACATCCAATTTTTGTTTTACTATAAAGTATTCTTTTTTTAAAATCTTTATTTTTGAGAGAGAGGGAGAGCATAAGCAGGGGAAGGGCAGAGAGAGAGGGAGACACAGAATCCAAAGCAGGCTCCAGGCTCTGAGCTGTCATCACAGAGCCCGACGCGGGGCTCAAACTCCCGGACTGCGAGATCATGACCTGAGCCGAAGTCGGCCACTTAACCGACTGAGCCACCCAGGCGTCCCTACCATAAAATATTCAAATTCTACCATTCCTTGAGCATTTATTACCTGGTCTTCTTATATCAATTATTTGATTACTGTGAGAATCAGTCAAGGTCTAGGTAGGAGACAGAAACCACACAGTCATTTGAATAGAAAAAATGTAACGCAAGAAATTATTAACAAGTGATAGAAGCCTAGCCATAAAGGTTTAAGTAATTCTAAAGAACATAGGAATAGTAGATACAGGGAGTGGCCATACCTCCAGAGCAGAGTCGGAACACCCAAGGGGGTGACACACTGGAAGAGGGTCTCCCTAACCCCAAGGATGGAGAGAGTGGCTGTAACCCACTGGAGGGTGGAGAAGTTCACTGAAATCCTTTAGACTAGGGCTGTGGGCAGGGAACTAGCCCCTGGGGTGCTGACGCAGCTCGATAGACAGCTGACCACGGGGTGCTGCTAAAAACTCACCGAGGGGTCCTCCATAACTGTTGGCCACTGTGCACCACAGAAAGAAGCAGGAAAACCCAGTAGGACCAGGAGAAATTCCTTCCTCCTGTAATGTCCTTCTAGCATCCTCTACTGACAGATGCTTAACACTACATCAGGTGGCACCAGGAGAAATGTTTACAGGGTCCAGAACCAGTATCGATCGCAACGCACAACCAAGAAGGTTGGATTGGGGCTGGGAAGCAGTACATGAGTAGCCGGCACACCATGAAATACACTTCATGCAGGAAAGGCAGGATAGGCGCTTTGTCCTTTCCTTTTATTTTCCACTTTCCTGGATGAGTCAGTGCCCTAGAAACCCCCAAAGATTGCCATCATGATTTCTGCTGTTGTTGTTTTGAAATCATTATGAACTTATGAATTTTAACGTATCTGAAGTGCTCGATCCGTTGTCTTATTATTCCTTATGATTGGCAGCATATATTTTAAACGGATTCAATGCATAAAGAATGCATGTATTCTCTCCTTTAATGTTTGTGGGAGAAAAGATGGAAAACTGTCTTAAAACTTGTGGACACATTATAGCAGAGAAACCTATGGCACAGAGGAATCCAAGCTGGAGGATTTCTTTTCTGTTGGCTCAAAAATTACCCCGAAGCATGTGGGAAATCTTGACCTTGAATGCACATCAGTCAGAAAGTAAGGAAAGGAAGCTTTGTTAATCACAGGTGGTTACCCTGTTGAGTTTCCCAATCCGTGTGTCTTGAGCCACGCATATATTCACACTTTCTGTGTGTGCTTTGGGATGGCCGAGGTTGGGAACCATCGAGTTAGATGACTGAGGCGGATTTTTCCCCCCAGCGTGGGCTGAGCCAGTATTTCTTACCCGCATGCTCTTTTACTGTGACTTTTCCATGTGTCCCTCAAGAGGTGGAGCCTAATTCCCCTCCCCTTGAGTCTGTTCTGTCTGATGATTCATTTGCAACCAACCAAACGCCAAGCGAGTGGTGCCTTGTGATGTCCGAGGCTGGTTCAGAAAGGCCTTGGAGCTCCCGGGTGGTTCTTTCAGACACCAGGTATGAAGTCCTACCACCCCGCGGTGGCCAGACTGGAGAGGCCACGTGTGGGCTCTCGAGCCGACAGCCTGTGAGACCAGTTGAATCTTCAGATAGATACCGCAGCCAACTTACCCACAAGAGAGATCCCTAAGTGGGGACTGCCCAGCCATGTCCTCCCTAAATTTGTCACCCAGAAGATCATAAGTAAGCTGGTATGGTTGTCCTGAGACGCCACATTTGGGGTAATGTGTAACTCACCAATAGTAGCTGGTATAAAGACCTTGAAGGCTTTTCCTACGCAGAGGACTAATTGAGATCGTGTGCAGGTCCATACATTATAGGATGCTGCAGAGATTTGCAAAAAGGAGGTGTACTTTTAAGCTCTGATCTGGGGATTCCTTGAGAGCATGAGCTAGCCATGCTCATTCCTCCAGAGGCCGTATGTCTTTAGGTCTCCACAGTCACCTGTCACCTAGTCTGGGGTGGACCAGTATGCTCTCCTGGTCACTCAGGTGTTTGCAGCCCCATCACTCATCTCCTGGGTAAGAGCAAAAGACCAGTGGCTTTCCTTCTGATGTATCTTGTTGTGTTAGCTCTTGGAAGAATATGCTATTCTTGAGAAACAGGGAGAGTGGAATAAGGAATGTGCAATTTAGAGTCAAAAAACCTGGGTTTGGGGCGCCTGGGTGGCTCAGTCGGTTAAGCGTCCGACTTCGGCTCAGGTCATGATCTCACGGTTTGTGAGTTCGAGCCCCACATCAGGCTCTGTGCTGATGGCTCGGAGCCTGGAGCCTGCTTTGGATTCTGTGTCTCCCTCTCTCTCTGCCCCTCCCCTGCTCATGCTCTGTCTCTCTCTGTCTCTCAAAAATAAATAAATGTTAAAAAAGAATTAAAAAAAAAATCTGTGTTCAAGGGGCCCCTGGGTGGGTCAGTTGGTTAAGTGTCTGACTCTTGATTGCGGCTCAGGTCATGATCTCGTGGTTTAAGAGTTCGAGCCCTATGGTGGGCTCTGTGCTGAGAGCACAGAGCCTGCTTGGGATTCTCTCTCTCTGCCCCTCCCCAACTTGCTCTCTCTCTCTCTCTGAAGATAAATAATTAAACATTAAAAAAGACCTGGGTTTAAGTGCAGATTCATTCATGTACTAGCTATGTGAACTTGAGATGATTTAACAGCTCCAGCCTGTCTCTCTCCCCATCTGAAAGCGGGGATAATAATCTGTGTCCCATAGAGATGTCTTGAGGATTAAGTAAGATTACACCTGTGAGACCCTAGGAGTGTCAACCGGTTTGTGCTTCTTTTCACTATTTTGATGCCTTTTCATTTTGTTTTTGGAAAATTAAAAAATACAGAAGGTACAGAAAAGGAAAGAGCAATCATTCATGCTTTTGTGGACTGGGAATTAGCACCGTGGACATCTTGACTTACTTCCAGTCTTCTTTTTTTTTTTTTTAACCGCTGTGTTGGTTATTTTGGAGACGCTGAGAAAGAACACGTATTTATTAGAAATACTTTCATCATACAGAAAGTGCCCCCAAACATGGAGTGCTTCATGACGGTATAAGTTGTCAAGTACAGGGGACATGGTCATCTCTGTGCCATTCCAGTATTTTCGTATCTGTGATGTCCCTGTTAGCATCTGGCACACTTTTTATTTTTATTTTATTTTTAGAGAGAGACAGCATGAGCAAGGGAGAGGGGGGAGAGGGAGAGAGAAAGAGAATCTTAAGCAGTCTCCATGCTCAGTATAGAGCTTGATGTGGGGCTCAATCCCACAACCCTGGGACCATGACCTGAGCCGAAATCAAGAGTCAGGACGCTCCACTGATGGAGCTGCCCAGGTGCTCCTGGCACACTATTTTAAAAAAAGTTTTTAATTTATTTTGAGGGCGGGAGGGGCAGAGAGCAAGGGAGAGAGAGAGAATCCCAGGCAGGCTCCGCACTGACGACAGAGAGCCTGATGCAGGGCTTGAACTCACGAACCGCGAGATCATGACCTGAGCTGAAGTCAGACGCTTAACCAACTGAGCCACCCAGGTGCCCCTAGCACACTCTTCAACACCAGCATTTTTATCGGTACATATGACAAAATGCAATTTATTCTACCGTCAACCCCCTGGTCTTTAGGGTGCCCTTTAACTCGGTCACTATTTGAGTACAACTATTTACTGCCCTGGCTGGACCCCCCCATCCTCAGGACCTCAGGAGGCAACATTCTCCACGGTTCTGGTCAAGAGGAGAACCTTCTCCACCACCATCTTGCCCCCTGTCTCTTTTCTGTGGCAGACCGTGCCCACTGCCATATCCCACTGCCTGCTCGGCACAGCGTTCCTTCGGCTGTGTTGCCGCTGTTACAGGACATACCGTGGGTTGGATCGGAACCAAACTTCACACATGTGCGTCTGCATTTGGTGGCGTAACCGTGAAGGCTGTGCGGTCTCCAGTGTGTGTGGCATGCTGGCATTAATTCCCGTTCTACTCTTTCGGAACTCCCTTCTCTGTGGGTCACACGGCAGTCCTGTCCACGGTCGCCTCTGGACTTGTTTTGTTGTGATTTATTCTACAGCCTTTGTGACTTCACAGCCTCTCTGCAGGGTTGGCCTCTCTCCTGTGGTTCTGCTCCTCCGGGGTCCAGCAGCGGGGAAAGGCAGTGCTGTGATCCTCTCTGGCGGTCAGGGTTGAGGTGTCTCTCGCCGGGCACAACGAAACTACGTAAGACTCGGGGAGAGCGGGTATCATTACCTGCTTTCCCAGAAAGGACTTATTTTCAGCTCATCTACACATTTCCTGGGGGGCCTTAGGAGCCTCCCAGGCTTCAGCGTTCTTGCCTGTGAGCCTTGGTATGAGATGGTAAAGAGAAAATATTGTATCTGTTAAAGAAGAAATTATTCCTGGCCCTGGTAAGGCACAATAAGGCTGACTTTATTCGGGGTAGGGGGGACTGTTGTGATAGGTACAATGGGGTTTTGCCATGGAGGAGAGATTGGGCTCTACTGAATCCAACAAGGAAAAGTGGGAATTTATGGCCAAGGAACAGGCCGAGGGGGCGGGGATGGATGGAAAACTAAGAGAAAACAGAAGGAAGGCTAAGTTGACTTACCAGGATTCCTGCTGAAGGCAGGCCAGGCCATATCTGATCCGATATGAGGATGACCAGATATTCTCACTAAACTGACTCAGCAGGATTCTTGCTAAAATTGGGCAGTGTAGAGCCAAACACGGAAACCCAGCCTGAGGGCCTAGGTGCAAAGAGAGTTCAGAGGAACCCGGCTAGGATTTGCTTGAGGAGAAGGTCTTTGTCAGACAGCAGGTGAGCTCAGTGCTCAGAAATCCGGGGATCATGGCAACGCGTGACCTGGCACCTCTTGGGGCTGGGTCCTGGGGGACAGATGGGGTGCTGGCTACATCATTCGCAGCATTTCCTGCTCCCTCGGTTTCCCCTGCCCAGCAGCCACAGCCCCGCCCAGATTGAGGAAGCACATCAAGGAGCCGAGAGAAAAGAGGGAGAGGGCCTGCTTGGGTTTCAGCAAAGCAGGAGCTGATGGCAGGAGGCGAGCCTGGAAGAAGAGAATTTTCTAGATAAAATGGCCTGGAGGGGCACGTCTCATCTCCCTCCAGAGGGCACCTCCGGTGTTAAGATTTACTTCTCCCCTAGTTTTCCCCAAACACCCCAGCCCCTGACCCCACGGGCTGCTGGCAGGCTGGTGTGACCAGCCCCAAAGGGCTTGCTTTAAAGCCATGCCTTTGGAAGAAGCCCTCTTTCTCTCAAAAGTGCCTTTAAGGATAATTGTTGCCCAGAAACCACTTACCCTGTTTGTGCTCATGTTCGTACATGGCAGACTGAGACTTGAGACATTAAGCTCAGGGTCTGGCTTTTCTCTTCCACCGCCCCTGGCATTTGTATGTGGAGGTGTGAGGCTGCCGCGTGCCCCAGGGGTGAACTTGTCAGGCAAGAAGCAGACACCCGATTCCTGACTTTGGGGTTCAAAAGACACCATCTGTAGACAGACTGAGAGACTTGAAGTACAAAGAGAACGGGTTTCCGCCCAGAGACCTTACCATTCTAGACACACACCTGGGGAAAGAGCAGTGATGGGAGATGGGGAGAGCTCTGGAAATTCTTTTTTTTTTTAAGCTCATTTATTTATTTAGAGAGAGAGGCCGTGGGGGAAGAGAGGGCATGCAAACAGGGGCAGGGGCAGAGCGAGAGGGAGAGAGAGGATCCCAAGGAGGCTCCATGCTGTCAGTGCAGAGTCCAACTTAGGGCTCGAACCCGTGAACCATGAGATCATGACTTGAACTGAAATCAAGAGTTGGATGCTTAACCTACTGAGTCACCCAGGCGCCCCACTCTGGAAATTCTAACAGCAGCACAGGAGCGGGAAGTTCTGCCCCGTCTTTATCTCCCACTGGAAGGCAATGAAGGGACAGGATCTAAGATAGAGTTACCTTGGAGCCTGAACACCTTCTTGCTGGGAGTGCTTGGAGGTGCACAGGTGTGCCTGTGCCATGTGGGCATGAGGAGGGGACAGAGGGTCCCCTGGGCCACTGAGGAATGGGACACCACAGGCTTCTGAGTGGTGAGGGAACCTCCAGTCCAATTCGCTGGGGCTGAGCAGGAGGGCAGCGCCTGTCAGGAAGGCCCAGGAGAAGGGATGCCAGTATAGGGGGTGCTGGGAGGCAGGGGGGAGCATTGATGCTTCTCTGTTGGTCATTTTCAAGGAGCAAAGAAAGGAACAGAGTCAGCAGGGACAGACGGCTGAGATCTGCCCCCAGGGAGGGCCATACACTGTCTGAGCTGAATATAACCGATGGGAAGAGGTCATAGGCCACAGACAAGAAGACGGCACTGACATAATCAAGGACTGAGACGTCAGGATGAATTGCAGGGGCCCCGAATGTGGAGGGGAGGCCCCTAGAATTGAGCCTCGGGAAGGCAGAACACAGAAGGACATTTTAATTCCGAGTATGAAATGTTGAAGAAGGCAAAAGATTACCGCATGTCCTTTGAATGTCCTACTGTCGTGTGGGAAAATTAGCCCACCTAAGGGTCATCTAATACTCTAGGGTGGTGGTCTCAAAGCGTGGTCCAGAGACCCCTGGAGGTTCCCCTTCAGAGGCTCGTGAGGTCAAATGCCTTTCACGGTGATTCAAGATGTTATTGGCCACCCATACAGGAACCCCCACATTGGATTGTTAAGAGACAAATAATAATAATAATAATAATAATAATAATAATAATTCTCCTTAGGCACATACCTAGACTGTACTTCCCAGCTTCCCCGTGGCTAGGTTGGCCCTGTGAGTTCTAGCCAATAGCTTATTGGCAGACGTGATGTCCTCAACTCCCACACCTGGCCCAAAGGCCTCCCACGGGTGACCATCCATGTTCCATGTTCTCCCCTCTGGCTGGTTGGAGTGAAACAGTCTTCCCTCCCCGCCCCTCCCCCCCAGGGCAGGACAATCTGGGGGACAGCCTGTTGACAGCGGCAAAACAGGAAGCTGGATCTCAGAATCCCTGCTTAGGAGAGAGCCACCTCTAGAGAGGCTCCAGGTGGAAAGAAAGAGACAAGAAATAAACTTTCATTGTGTTAAATCACTGAGCCTTCAGGGTTTATCTGTTACTAATACAATGAGCTTCACACTCTGCAGACTGAGGCCACTTATCTGGAGTTAACTGCTATTGTCAAATTCAATGCATGGCAAATGTGATCTGACAAATCCCTCATTTGTTTGGCAGCCCTTCAGGTTTAGACATCAGCTGTTATTGTGCTGTGTGACAACGAGGCCATCAATAACAAACATTTCACAAAAATGGTTGTAATAGCTTCTGCTTTCTCAAAGACAAACTAATTTCCTTCTCTTTCCTCCTCCAGTACCTACCCTTGGCATCAGTCAGTAATTGCTTCTGAAGCTATGCACACCATCATCATTAAAACCGTGGCATTAATAGGCATATTCTATCTAGAACAGGGGGGCTTGATGATCCTGTTGCCGTCCAGACTGGTCGTATCAGGACTGTGAAGGGTAGCAGAACACGCTGCTTTGGCCCCAGGATTATTTGGAGCTGGAGGCAGTTGAGAAAAAGCAGGTACCAGAAAGCTCAAAGCGGGTGCCAGAAAGCTCTCTGCCCTCCCCAGTTGCCTCAAATCGGAACATAAATTTGGAAAGGTGTCCCCTCCTCCCCTCTCAGCTGGGAAAGAAAGAAGTTAATCACCAGAGATAACTGAGACCCTTATCAGCCCAGAGACCGGCACCAAAGGAACGTATATAACCAACTATGCTAAAACTAGTCCTTGTCCACCATTGGTTTTCCTATATATTTGCCACTCTAGAAACTCAGGTGGCTTCTCTACAAATTTCTTTACAAATGTATCGTTCTTCTATTAAGATCCTATACGCGCCAAAGCTCTAACCACCCCTCTGAGTTACTATCACAGAGCACTCCCATCTGTATCCGATGCACATGCCAATAAACTTTTGTTTGTTTTTCTCTCGTTCATTTGTCTTTATCAGTGTAACTTGCAGGGCCCCACCAATGAATAAAAGGCAAGTAGAGAGAAAACAGGAACTTACCTAGAGGTCAGGCTCCCCTCTTTATGTTGGGGAGAAACTCAGTAGAATCTAAGAACACATCAACCAGGACAGAGGAGGAGTTCAAAATTGCCGTATGAGAGATGGTCGAGGGACTGAGAGAAAAAGAAAATACCAGGAAGACGTGGTAACTGTCTTAACCTATTTGAAAGGCTGTCATGTTGAAGAGGGATTAGATTTACACTCTGGCCCCCAGGGGCAAAGCAGAACCAACTGGCTGAAGGCTCCTCGTGAGAAATATTTCAATAAAGAAAGAACTTTCTAACAGGGCAAAGATATGCACGAATGGAGGTGACTGGTGTGGAGGAGGAAGTTACTGCTGATTTAAAGGCAGAGAGGGGAGGGAGAGAAGAAGGCAACAACAGAGGCTTCTATACAGAGGAAACAACACGGTTGGGTTTCATTTGAAGATTAGGAGTTTTCTGCCCTGGGTTAACTTTGAAGCAGACTACTTCATTGTTCTGGAAAAAAAAAACCCCAAACACTCCTAAAGACCTTTTGTTATGCAAATACAGGACACAGACCCTTTTCTGGAATGACAGGTCTGAGAGCCTGGCTCTCAGGTGCTCAACTCCCTTGCATAGTAATAGAAAATAGTTTTCATTTTCTGTGGACAAGGCACATCTCTACTGATTGTGTTTCTGGGAGAAAAATGTTTCTTTCTAGATATGGGTTTGGACTACATGCACTGCTGCTTAATTATGACTCGTCCTTGTGGAGGTGAGAATGTGTATTCTGGCCTCGCCAGTTGCTCAGAAGACGGTGGGAAGGCCAGGCCAGCCACCTTCACCCTGAACTGGACGCAGGTGCAGGCCTGGACTATGTCACACTCACTTTCCAGGGATGGGTGAACCAGACTTGGAGAAAATACTGGTGTAGGTGCCCAGCTTTGACGGCTCCACGGTGAGGCTCTGGGACGGTGTTCCTCAGAGCCTGGTCCGAGGGTAGATCTGTTCAGTTTAAAGAATAATTAAAAAACCAACTTCTGGGTCATCAATCACCAGTCAGAATAGAGCATCAGTTTCCAGATCAAGTACGCTGTATGCCTTCCACTCACAGATCCTTCATTCCATAGCTTGTCTTTATGGTTTTAACATCTAGGGATCCCTAAAGACCATCTTCTCAGCTTTGCTGGTTTTTGAACTTGAATTACATTGAATCATATTCTGTGTATCCTTCTTTGATTGGCTATTTTTATTCATGAGTCATCCATGGTGATGTGTGTTGATGTGTTTCATTTCTTTGTAGTGCTCACTGGTGTTCCATATACCGCAGTTTGTCTAATTTACAGTTGACGGCCACTTGGGTTATTTATCTCGTTGTTGTTGTTATTAAGACAATGATACTATAGACTTTCTTGTACGTGTTTCCCAGTGCACATGTGCAAGAATTTCTCTGTGGTAGTGGTTCTCAAAATGTGGTCCCAGCATCAGATCACCTGGGAACTTGTTAGAAATGAAAAATCTGAATTCTCTCTCCAGGCCTACTGAATCAGAAATGCTGGAAGAGGGGTCTAGCAATCTGTGGGTGTTTTTTTTTTTTGAAGATTTTATTTTTAAGTAATAAAAACTGAGCCACCCAACATGTGGCTCATTACTACCCCGAGATCGAGTCGCATGCTCTTGGGGCGCCTGGATGGCTCAGCTGGTTCAGCGTCCGACTTCAGCTCAGGTCATGATCTCACAGTTGGTGAGTTTGAGCCCCACGTCGGGCTCTGTGCTGACAGCTCAGAGCCTGGAGCCTGCTTCAGATTCTGTGTCTCCCTTTCTCTGCCCCTCTCCCACTCACTCTCTGTCTCTCTCTCAAACATAAATAAATCACTAAAAAAAAAAAAAAAAAAAAAAAAAAAAAA
>NW_026057585.1:6826310-6840927 GCF_023721935.1 Panthera uncia
AATTTTTCTAAATATTTCATGTGCAATTAAAAAGAATGTGTATCCTACAGATGTTGGGTGCAGTACTCTCTACATGTTAATTAGGTCAGTTTTGCTGATACTGTTTTTTTCATATATTCTAAACCCTTTCTATGTTTTTAATCTGCTTGTTCTGTCAATACTGAGATAGGGTGTATTAAAATCTCTATCATTGAGGAATTTGTCTATTTCTTCTTTTACATTTGGCAGTTTTTACTTCTACACTTTTGAGGCTATTTCATAGCTGCATGCAGACTTAAAATTTTATATCTTCCTGGTAGATTGAATATTTTACCACTGTGAAGAGTACATCTTTGTAGCTAGTAATGGCTTTTGCTGTAATATCTTCTTTGTGTGATTTTAATGCAGTAATACAAACTTTCTTTTGCTTAGTTTTCAAATAGCATATTTTTTCTCTTTTTCCTTTCAGATTTTCTGTAGCCTAATGTTTAGGCAGCTCATCCAAAATACTTTATTAAACCTGACAATCTTGGGGTGCCTGGGTAGCTCAGTCTGTTAAGCATCCAACTTGGGCTCAGGTCATGATCTCATGGCTTGTGAGTTCTAGCCCCGTGTTGGATTCTGTGCTGACAGCTCAGAGCCTGGAGCCTGCTTCGGATTCTGGGTCTTCCTCTCTCTCTGTCCCTCCCCCACTCATGCTCTCTCTCTCCTTCAAAATAAATATACATTTTAAAAAATGTAAACCTGGAAAGCTTTGGTTTTCATTGGAACATTTATTCTGTTCAATTTTATAATATATTCTGTTGTATTCGTCCTGCTTCCTCTCTGCTCCTTTTAAATGTATTACTAGATAGTTTCCATGCACAGAAACTCACGTCCACGAGGGGCAGGCGTGGGAATGGACATCATAATGTTGTGGCAACAATTTGGAAACAAAACTGCTTCTTTTCATCGTTGTTGCCGTTGTCGCCTGGAAGCATGGTCCCAGTGCTGACAGATTTCCTTAAGTGGGAAATCGGGGTTACTATGAACATTGTGATTTTTAATTTCTTTTCACTTCCTGAGCAACACAGGGCAGGTCTTTGTACCAGATCAGATCCCCGTTCTCTGGTTTGTCACTCATGGTTTACAAGGACACCTTTGCCCTTCCTGTATTTCTTATGCTGCCCTTACTCGCTCTCAGGGATGACAGCCATGTAGGATGTTATAGAGGTATGGCTTGCCAGAACTAACAGTAAGGAAACTTACTTACGAGGCTTGCTAACCTACCCATTTTTGAACCACTGGCCTCTGAGTGGACTGAATGTTGAACTGTGGCCTGAACGGACTCTTAGGTTCTCGGTTCTGTGCTAGGGCGCCCACCAGCCGGTAGGTGGTACCAGCAGAATTTGAACTCAGGCCTTGAACACCAAGTCCTGCCTTCTTGTCTACAATGTTATCAATGAGAACGAATGAGAATCAGAATTTTAATCTTTCTAGGTGAAGTGTTTTAGCTCCATGGCATATTTTCAAATTACTATATTTTTGTCTTTTGTTCTGAAATTTCACCATACTGTGTACAGGGCAGAGTCTTTTATTTTATTATTTTTAATTTTTTTTAACGTTTTTATTTATTTTTGAGACAGAGAGAGACAGAGCATGAAGGGGGGAGGGGCAGAGAGAGAAGGAGACACAGAATCGGAAGCAGGCTCCAGGCTCTGAGCCATCAGCCCAGAGCCCGACGCGGAGCTCGAACTCACGGACCGCGAGATCATGACCTGAGCTGAAGTCGGACGCTTAACCGACTGCGCCACCCAGGCGCCCCAATTATTATTCGTTTTTATCGTGCATGTGTTCAAGGGCCCATTCGATTTGAGATATTTTTCTTTCCTCAGCTCTAGGAGATTTTGTTGTACTATTATTCGCTTTACAATGTCTCTCTCCTTCTAGAATTCCTTCTCGAGGAGTAATAGAAATTCTAGATCTACATTCTTCAGTCTCTGCCTCTGTGGGCCCATTGTCTTCTCCTCTCCAGTCTGTGTATCAAATCTCTCTCTGCCCCTTTCTAAAAAAGTTTTTATTTGAGAGAGCGAGCGCAAGCATGAGTGGGGGAGGGGCAGAGGGAGAGAGAGAGAGAATCTCAAGCAGCCTCCACACTCAGCATGGAGTCCAACTCGGGGTTCGATCCCAGAACCCTGAGATCACGACTTGAGCCGAAATCAATAGTTGGACCGTCAACCGACAGAGCCTCCCAGGTGCCCCTGCCCGTCTTACCAAAACCTTGTGATGGCATTTAACTAATGAATTGATTAATTAGTTAATCAATTAATTTTCCTTTTTGTTTGTTTTCTTGCAAGACTGCTTCTTTGTCCTCAGATAATTTGGTGTATACCACACTGCACTGTCTCAGAACAGGACACTTCATACGCGGAGATAAACCTCAGTAAAAACTGCTATAGCAAATGACACGTTTATCTTTGCTTCTGTTCCCCAAGCTAAATGGAAGCCTTAAGCATATCCCATATGTTACTGACTAAAGGTAACAACTTTATTCTTCACTTTGGCAATGCTGGTGTCTGAAGCTGGCGATCACCTCCACGGAGAGGAAAGTCTTACGAAAATAACAAATGTTCTTTTCCTCCCATGAACAGATGAGTGAAAGCTTGGTTAGCACTGGTAACTTTGTAGCTTTAAATACCTGTTGTGGTTTTTATTTGCAAAACCATTTGTTCTCAAAGCTGACTCTTTTGCACTTCTTTGCATAGAAACTTCTGATTTTCTGTTCTGAATACACTTGTCTCTGAGTCTTCTCATACAATCCACGTTTCTCTTACTGGAGAATAAGCAGATAAAGTGTGAGGGATGCAACCATGGGGCACTGCCCACAGTAATAGGAAAGGTGGAAATACATGTCCAACAATACACAGATATTTTCATACAGGATGTTAAGTAAACAAAAAAAGAAAATATGATACACATAGGATCTTCCATGTTCTAATTTATTTCATCTTAAAAGAATTTTTTTTTTGACATGTATTTATTTTTTGAGACACGGGCATAGCGTGAGTGGGGCAGGGACAGAGAAAGAGGGAGTCACAGATTCCAAAGCAGGCTCCAGGCTGAGCTATCAGCACAGAGCCCGACGTGGGGCTCCAACTCGGGGATGGCGAGATCCTGACCTGAGCCGAAGTCAGACACTTAGTGGACTGAGCCACCCAGGCGCCCCTAATTTATTTCATCTTTACAGCAATGCTAGATACAAGCTTCATGAGGGCAGGGATTTGTGTCTGGAACGATGCCTGGCACATAGAAGTCCCTCAGTATATAGTTGTGAGTGTTTGTGCCATGAGTCTTTATTTTACAGTCATGGGTGGGAGCAGTGAAGATTAAATCACTTGCATCAAGTGGTAAGAGGCAGAGCTGGGTTTCCAGACCACACTCTCCCCGGTGTGCTTGCGGTCTCAGCGAGAAGGGGGGCTAGCACTGAGCTATTTGTGCACCCGAAAAACCCACAGACACAAAATGGTACCACCGTTTTTGCAAAAGTTGTGCAAACGCAAGAACGCACACAAAAGTGTACTTGAGCGTGTGCGTCTGGGGCGGGGCAGGAAAGGAGAGTCCAGATCGGTGGTGGAGGGAAGAAAACAAAAGAAAATGCAGAGGGACCTTGCTCTCGCCACAGATGATGGTCACAAGCCACGGAGCAGAAGTGGCCCAAGTCCTTGCACCAGTGGCCCCAACATAAATAGCAAGCTTGTAACAACAACAATAGTAATGATAAATAGTAACCTTGACGGACACGATAAATGGTGGATGGAGGTGAGAAAGTAGCGATAGTGGGTAAAACAATTTTTCCAAAAGGTTTCGCTGTGAAGGGGAGCAGAAAATGGGGCAGCAGATGGGGGCGAGGGTTGAGGGTTCAAGGATTTTATCTGTGCTTCGGTAGCTTTCTGAGATATAATTCACACATCCTACCGTTCACTAGTGTGAAGTATACAGCTCAGTGGTTTTTAGTATTTCCACAGAGTTGTGCAACCACGTCCACAGTCAAATTTGGAACGTTCTCATGACCCCCCCCCCCCAAAGAAATTCTGGTCCCACTAGCCGTCACCACACACTTTCCCAACTCCTTCATCCCTAGGCAACCACGAATCTTCTTTCTTTCTCTACATATTTGCCTCTTTAGGCATTTCATATGAATGGAATGAAATGTGGCCTTTTGTGTCTGGTTTTTACGTACTGGCCATGATCTTCAAGTTTCATCCACGTTGTAGCATGTATTGGTAGTTTATTTCTTTTATTGCCAGATAGTATTCATTGTACGAACATACCACATTTTATTTAGCCATTCATCCGTTCGTGGACATTTGGGTCGTTTCCACTTTTTCGGCCATTATAAATAATGCTGCTAGGAGATCCTTGTACAGATTTTTGTGTGGACATGTGTTTTCATTTTGCTGGGGTAGCTGGGTCACATGGTAACTCTATGTTTAGCTTTTTGAGGTACTGCCCGACTGTTTTCCAAAGTGGCTGCACCATTTTACATTCCCACTCATTGGGTGGGAGGGTTCCAATTTCCCACATCCTCTCCAACACTTGTATTTTTTCTTCTCTCTCTCTCTCTCTCTCTCTCTCTCTCTCTCTATCTCTCTCTCTCTCTTTTTAAAACTAGGCTCCATGCCCAATGTAGGGCTTGAACTCATGACCCTGAGATGAAGACCTGAGCTGAGATCCAGAGTCAGATGCTCAACCAACTGAGCCACCCAGTCGTCCCTCCAACACTTATTATTTTCTGTCCTTTTGATCATAGCCATCCCAGCAGGTGCGAAGTATCCCATTGTGATTTTGATGAGCATTTCCCTCCCTGACAGCTAGTGGTATTAAGCATCTTATAAATGTGTCTTTTCTTTTTCAAGAGGAGTGGATAGAAAGTATGTTTATAAAGGGACGACCTAGGGAAGGGGGAACTTGATGACACAGGAGATGTTGGGGTCTCTGTAGGAGCGAAGCCCGCAGAAGAGGAGAGAGAGAATGAGGGGTCTCGGCCTCAAGCCAATGGACTGGCTTTGGATGGAGAAGGGAAGGGTACTTCAACCCCCTCAGCTGGCTTGGAGAAGAGGAGGCTGGTGGAACAGCAGGTAGGACTCCAGATTTGGAGATGCAAGGATGGGAGCGTTCCTGTTAAAAGTTTGTATTTTTTTCCATGAAGTACCAGGTGAGTGCCTCTCCTGGGGATGGTATACGAGGCAGAAAGTGTGGAAAGGCTGAGTCAAGAACTAGAAGATGTGAGGCAGTTACCCAGACGGTGGGAAGCACTGGGCGTGCTGGGCGGCTCTGAACACCTGTGGTCGTGAACTTGGAGGTGCCCAGGCCAGGCTGGTGGAAGAGTTTCGCTGGGGACATCCTGTGGCTTGGGCACAGGTGGGGAGAAAGCAGTTACAGAGGGGTGGCGAGAAGGAGGGTGTTGCCAGGAGCGGGATGAGCAAGGGAAGGGTGGGGGGAGACTTGCAAGGGAGTGTTTATCAGGATGGGCCCTGGGATCAAAGGAGGAGGAGGCCCGAAGCGAAGACTGGAAGGGCTGCTGAAGAGTGAGACACTCTCAGTGTTGTCAAACAGTTGTAGCCCAGAAAGCACTAGAACGTGTGGGCTGGAAGGACAGGAAGTTAGTTGGAATTTGTTTTTACATAGACTTTAGTTTTTCGGTCCACAGCAAACCTGGGTCAAAGGACAGAGATTTCCCACACACCCCCTGCCCCCACACCTGCGCAGTGCCCCCCATCACTAATGTCTCCCACCAGAGTGGTACGTTTGTTGCGGTGGGTGGACCGTGGGCCCGCACCGAGACGTCACAACCACGCAAAGTCCGTGGCTTACGTTGGGTTTCACCGTTGGTACGTTGTACAGGTTTGGACCGGTGCATAATGACACGCATCCATCCGTAGGGTATCATACCCTAAAAATCCTCAGGGCGCCCGTTCATCCTTGTCCTTCCTCCCCCAGCCCCGCACCAATCGTTGATCTTAGGCAGTGTCCATAGCTTCGCCTCGCCAAGAATGTCACAGGGCTGACAGTCGTTTCAGATGTGCATCTTTCACCTAGTAACACGCATTTAAGGTTGCTCCCCGTCTTTTCGTGACAGAGGTGGGGTTTTTGAAGGGGACATTTCAGAGCTGGTGCACTTGTCGGTGAGGAAGAAGGTCCAGCCAGCTGCAGGAATCAGCGTCTGCAGTCGGGCAGACGGGAAGGTTGCAGGGGCCCGGAGGTCAGGATGGCCGGAGTCTCCTTTCCCAGAGTCCGCAAAAGGGGAGCCTTGGGGCGCCTGGGTGGCTCAGCTCAGTCGGCTAAGCGGCCCACTTTGACTCAAGTCATGATCTCACAGTTCGTGGGTTCGAGCCCCGCGTCGGGCTCTGTGCTGACAGCTCGGAGCCTGGAGCCTGCTTCAGATTCTGTGTCTCCCTCTCTCTTTGCCCCTCCCCTGTTCATGCTCTGTCTCTCTCTCAAAAATAAATAAACATTAAAAACAAAGGGGGGTGCGCCTGGGTGGCTCAGTTGGTTGAATGTCTGGCTTCGGCTCAGGTCATGATCTCACGGGTTCAAGCCCCGGATTGGGCTCTGTGCTGACATCCGTCCGCCCGGCACCATAAACGCCTGCCCCCTCTCTCTCCAGCCCCTCTTATTTTGTGGTCTTTTTCCCACAAGGCTGCTCTCAGAGTTCATTTGCATGTCATTTCTCCAGGAGACAAAACAAGGCGTCCAGCAAGGCCCCTCTTACCCTTCCGGATGGCCACGTCTGATACGGCTTGAAGTACCTACTGTGACCCTGTCCTCGGTGCCCACAGCTCGGCACATAAGGGCCTGGGCGTGTGAGCCCGTGGTGTGAGAGGACCCGGGTGGGCGTGTGAAAACCCAGGGCCCAGGAACCGTGTCTGCTTACCAGGTGTGGTTGAACACCACACGCCTGTGAACATGTTGAGGAGAGCGGCAGGCGGGGGTGCTCTGCAACGCGGGGACAGGCCCAGGGCCAGGAAATGGTGTCTGCCCTTCGCCATAAACTGTCAGCCGGCACTTTGAACCAGGTTTATGGCCTTGGCCAGGTTCCCGCCTTCGGAGGTCTCAGACTGTACATCATCCCAAAGTCCGGGCCGCTTGGAGGTGGGCGAAGAGAGGAGGACAGTTCACGCCGCCAAAATCAGATTAAGACGAACATCCCGAGTGTCCCTGGCGGGGCGAGAAGCCACACAGGGCTGTGTGATTTGCGGCTTCCTGTTCTGGCATTCCTGACGGCAGGAATGGGGCAGGAGGAAGAGGGTTCTGATCCCTGGAAACTGCAGGGGTGGCCAGGTCTGTTTTTTAGCCTCTGCTGGGGGTGGGGGTGGGGATGGCTGGCTCCCTTGTCCCCTCCTACTCTTGGCTGACCCCTGGGCAGCTGAGCCCGGAGTGGTGGGCAGGGCCTTTCTTGTTCCCATCCGGGGCCAGCTCCATCTGTCCCCCAGGCCTGTCCTGCACTCACCAAGCTGGGAGGGAGTGTCTGGGGCAGTTTGGAAAGGGAGCCGCTTCTGCATTAGCAGCGCTGGGAAGACAGGACTGAGCAAAGCCGGGCATGAATCTGCGGGCTAATGAAGTCAGGATGAGCCAGCCCAGGAACTTCAGGGTCGAGGACAATGGGAGTTTTGAACTTGAGGGGAGGAATACACAGCCAGGGAAGTCCTCTGTCAGAGTCTGGAGTAAAGAACTGGGAAAGGAGGGAGGGGCGGAAAGGGCAGAAGTGATTTTCTAAGGCCTGAGGGAACAATGAGGTCATTGTTGGCCAATCAGAGTGAAGGATGGCATTTGAAAAGCCCCCTGGGGAACCGACAGTGCCACACTCTTGCCTCCGCCCCCTCTGGAGACTCCAGGAGGGGACAGCAGAGGTGGAGGCCCCCTGCTGCTGGGTGTTAATCCAGTGTTCCTGATTTCCCTTTGTGTGGTTTTCAGTGTGCTTGGAAGGATGTTCCCATGGGGAGGGGACAGTCCTCCCTGTTGTGAGGTGGCTTCTCTCCCTACAGGCCCTTTCCTCCCTGAATCCCTTCCCACAGATTCAAGGTTCTCAGCAGAGCCCCATCCCTGGGCAGGTGGCACCCCCCACCCCCACCCCCAGCCCCTACCTCGGCTTCCATTTCATGAAGCACCAACTCACTAGCAGATGGGACTCGCAAGCTCCTTCGGGGATCCTGTCCTTCACATCCGTGACAGGTGGCCGTCCAGCCTCCCCTTGAGTACTTCCCAAGCCAGGAAGCCCACTATCTCACAGTGTAGCCATTCTAATTTTGGCTTATTTAATCTAGCTCCCTCTAACTTCCACTGATTTTACTACCTTAGAGCCTCGCAGAATACATTCAATTTCTTTCTAATATGGCAAGCCTGTCCACACTTGTAAGGATTGCTCTCACTTCCTGGTAGAGAGTAGTAGCTTTCCAGATAGTTCTGGCTCCGTCCCCCCCCCCCCTCTCAGGAATAGTTTCCTCATCATTTGCTTCCCCAGTTGTGCTGCTCTGAATATGCATCTGTTTCTCACATACTTACTTTTGGTGTTTATGCATTCATATTCCCAATTTATTCCACAAGAGACCTGGAGGGGTTTGCAGAGCATAAGTGATAGGGCAGAGTGATAAAAATGAAGGAAATGTTAGCGAAGGGGAAATCAATGGAGGAAATGTTGCCCCAAGACCAACGCAGTACATACAGTTCTCTGAACTTGGCTAGACACAGGCCCTGTATTTGCCCGTTGAGCTGACTGGCAACCAGATCAAAAAGGGGAACGTGGACACTTACACGATTCAGTGCCCATCAGAGCAAACGGGAAACACAGCTATTCCTGGATCTGCAAATGAAAGGAAACTTTCTGAGTCCCCCTGGGGAAGAATGCCTCTAGCATTTTTCTGAAGATAAATTCAAGAAAGGGAGTCTGGGTGGTTTAGTTGGTTGAGCTTCTGACTCTTGATTTCCACTCAAGGCACGATCCCAGTGTCATGGGATCAAGCCCCGCGTTGGGCCCCGTGCTAAGCATGGAGCCTGCTTAAGATGCTGTCTCTCTGCCTCCATCCCCTGCTCACACGCTCTCTCTCCAAAATCTAAAAAAAATATAAAATACAATGTGTCTTTTTGTTTTAAAAAAAAAAGATAAATTCAATAACACACTTACTCAAGCTGTTTCTTATAAAGTCATCTGTCAGTAGGGATGTAGGTTTTAACTCAAAAGCACATTTTCGATAAACATATACGCCCCAGCTTGTTAATGTGCCTCTCAAAATATGCCAATAAAATATCTCAGAATCAATCTGACCCAGGAAAATTACAATGAGATATCTCTGCCTGTTTTGGGACACTCTATTTCTATTTCTGCAGCCTACAGTTGCATTAGCTTTTTGGACAGCGACATTGTTATCGACTCTTAGCAGTCTGCTCAAACCCATTCCTGCCGCCATGACGGGAACTGAATTTCGGCCAAGTTGTCTCCATCTTTTACTTGTGCAATTGATTTTTTGAACTTAAGTGCAGGACTCTCTTGTTTATCACGACAGGATACCATCTTGCGAGCATCACTCCATTTTTTTCCATCCTGTTGATCATCTTTGATTTGGATTACAGCAACCGATATACCGTATTGCATCAAATCTAAGACTCTTCTAATTGTAAAGTGCACCATTAAAAACATTTCCTATGAAGAAGGAAGAGACACTCCCAATTAAATTATGACATGCCATTGATGGTGTGATGCATTCGAGCTCAGACATTTAACATGTGCATGGTAGAATTAGAGAAATGTGGTATTAATAAACTCGCATCCTGTCCTTTGCAATTTGATAATCCCATCTCCCACAGCACATTTACTGGGTGTTCGCAAAAGGCACCCCACTGATGAAAACGCTGAGCTGGACAAGGCAAGGACCACAGGGGAGCCCTCTCGGGCTTTCTCGTTCATTTGTTTGCACATCCACTCATCAAATAAATATTAAGGGATCTGGTCAGAGCACAAAAGATATAGGTCACAAAAATGAAGAAGATCTGGTCCCTTCGATCCCAGTCTGGAATTTGCACGTTAATCTGTTGACGCACACCGTCTGGGCCTGATTATTCGGGCCCGTTGGGGTCCCCTTAACTGAGCTGTTGTCCACACCAGAACTTGAGGCTCAGCCAGGAAGGGCAACTGAAGGAGGATGGGACAGAGCAGTAGAGGGGCCAGGACCTGGTCCCTGATTGCAGGGAGAAGTAAGTAAATAAGGAGGTCATAATGCCTGAAGGGTGAGTTGGATTCAGAAAGAACGGGCACCAGACAAGACTTGTCACAGTTGTCAATCCTCAGGGTCAGGTACTTGGGCAGGTGACTTCCAGAGGTCTGAGCACGCACGGGCACTAGGACAAGTGTCCGGGTCCAGACGGTGACAGTAGAATAGGGCACCAAAGACCCCCCAGCCCATGCTTTGCTTCTGGATGGGAGCTGGACCCCAAGAGTCAGGACCAGCCAGGCCTAAGAACCAGGTTCCAAGACTGTGGACTGGTCCTGTTTCCTCAGCTGTCACAGAGTGGGGCTGTGTGGCAGTGGACAGGCGTGGGCAGAGACTTTCTCCTGGGGGCAGTAAAAGTTTGGGCCTGGCCTCAGTGTAGAGCGGGGGGAGCCAGCCCCCGTGCTGCTGACATGCAACCAAGAAGGAAACTCGGGGGAGAAGGTGGAGAAGAACATAGGATGCCTGTTTCTGAGATGCAGTCTGAAGTCCCCTGATGCCTTGCCCCGGAGGCAGACAGAGAGTGCTAAGGTCTCTGACACATGGCATCCCAGTCCATGGGCTGGTGGATAACAACACGAGCACATGCAGCTGTGAAGACCTGGGGGCGGGCAGAGGCAGAGGGAGGAGGCAGTGAGTTCTCATTCTCCTTCTGGAAGGCGATCACTGTTTCATCCATCCTTCAAGATAACCAACGAACACTGCTTTGTGAAGCATCTACTCCCTGCAAGGTGTAGGAGGGGTGCAACTGGGGGAAGGCACTTGAGAACCATCTCTAAGAGTATCTGCCTAGGGGTGCCTGGGTGGCTCAGTCAGTTAAGCATCTGACTTCGGCTCAGGTCATGATCTCGTGGTCCGTGAGTTCGAGCCCCACGTCAAGCTCTGTGCTGATGGCTTGGAGCCTGGAGCCTGCTTCGGATTCTGTGTCTCCCTCTCACTCTGTCTCTCCCCCGCTCATGCTCTGTCTCTCTCTCTCTCAAAAATAAACATTAAAAAAATTTTTTTAAAAGAAAGGACCTCATCCCAATATTAAAAAAAAAAAAAAAAAAAAAAACCTCAGTGCCTAATGAGGAAGGTAAGACATGAACTCAAATACTTCAGTCTTTGGGATTAAGTCTTCTGTGGCTGCAACATGAAAGATGGCCCAGCAGTCTCTCTGAAGCCCCACCCACCGACCCCCACCCCCACCCTCACCCAATGCCACAAACCACAACGCAGTCCCTCTGGGTCCTGACGTCCTGATGCCCTGGCCATCCGCTGTCACTTGCTTCAGGGCCTCCTTGTGTCTCTGCTCAAAGCTTGGAGATCTTAGTACGGATTTAGCATGCAGACCACACAAAAAGAGAGGTGCTCTCCTAATTCGGTCAGAACCTCTATGAGACCACGGGTCTGAGGGAGTTTACCTTCGTGTTAAGCAGAAGACATGTGGTCAAAAGATGCTTACAGTGGGGTCCCTGCGTGCCTCAGCTCAGTCGGTTGAGCACCCAATTCTTGATTTCGGCTCAGGCCATGATCCCAGGGTTGTGGGATTGAGCCTCGTATCAGGCTCCATGCCGAGCGTGAGCCTGCTTAAGAGTCTCTCTCTCTCCGTCTGCCCCTCCCCCAGCTTGCACTGTCTCCCTAAACAAACAAACAAACAAACAAAGACAAAGAAGCTTATGGAATACATTAAGCAGGCTAAAATGAAATGATTAAGATAGCAGCCTACTCATTAGTGTTTAAGTTCATTTTAAATCCACTATGGTATCCCCCATGTTCGACATTTATAGCCTACCTCCATTTCATTAGTAGTAAAAATTGGGCTCAATGAAACTTTTTTTAAAAGTTTATTCATTTGAGAGAGACAGAGCAAGTGGGGGAGGGGCAGAGAGAGAGAGACAGAGAGACAGAGAGAGAATCCCAAGCAGGCTCTGCCCTGTCAGCGTGGAGCCCTGTGTGAGGCTCAAACTCAAGAACCGTGAGATCACGACCTGAGCCGAAACCAAGAGTCAGACCCTTAACGGACGGAGCCGCCCAGGCAACCCTCAAACGTAACTGTTAACAATATCACCTTAAACATCCCAAACTTATTTAGGTTCTTTCATACTTTCTCTTGTTTTTAAAGCAAAAGAGAGAGAGAGAGAGTCAGTCAAGGGTTAAACAGTACATGTATTGAGTGCTTGTTATGTACCAGACCTCAGGCAGCAGGAGCCACGGGGGTACAGAGATGTGACAAACTACTGTCACCGTCTGCGGTGACTTACAGTTAGATAGACCTCTTCCCAAGTTTAAAATTGCCATGTCACCCTTACTGGGACAAAAAGGCAGTTCCTTCTCTCTTAAGAGTTAAGGAATAAGTTCATCATGGTGGCTTAGAGTGATAATTATAAATCAAAGGCAGAACATTAGTTCACTCTCAGGTCAGAGTGAAATACAAATATAGCCGATTCAGGCCAAAGGCAACTTAATTCTAAATGAAGCACAGTGCCAGCGGCCAGGGTGTCAGGACAGCTTCATTACTGGCACTAACTCCGATTTCCCTCAGGCACACGCGGGACTAGACAGTGCCCTCTTGCTTTGAAGGAAGTCCCTTCCAAACACCCCATCCCTCTGGTTCTGTGTTTTTGCTTTCAAGAGAAAAAAAAAAAAAGAAAGGTACAAGACCTAATTAAGTCACGAATTTAGATACAAACTTTAAAATGTGATTCTTGTAATCACCTTAAGTTCTGTTATTTTTTAATGTTTATTTATTTTGGCAGAAAGCACATACGCGGGCGTGCGTGCACACACACACACACACACACACACACACACGCGCGCGCACGCGCGCGCGCGTAGGGAGAGAATCCCATGCAGGCTCCGAGCTGTCAGCACAGAGCCCCCCCGTGTGGGGCTGGAACCCACAAACTGTGAGATCATGACCTGAGCTGAGATCAAGAGTCGGACCCTCAGGCGACTGAGCCACCCAGGCGCCCCACATTAAGTTCTGTTATTCACTAAGGCTTAGAGTTCCAGAGCTTTTTCTCTCCTGGGCCTCACTTCGATTGAAATGTGGAGATAGTCGATTGACATTAGGATTTTTGTGCTTTTCTGGGAGGGCAGACACACACGCCCCCAGACCTGGAGATCGTTCCGAGGCCCATCACGAAATGTGAGTCAGTCGGTGGCCGACGGTGACAGTAGAGGCAAGAATGTGGGGCACCTGCTGGGGCCGGGCGCCGCAGCCGATGCTGGGAATACAGGAGTTAAGTATCGGCTGCCAGTGTTTGATCGCCAGGCCCCTTTCTAAGCTCCCCACGCGGACCGCTGTCCTCAATCTTTACAACAACCCTGTGGGATGGGTGTTATTTCCAACCCCTGTGACCAGCGAGTGAAGTAACTTGCCCAGACCCGGGCTGGAGTTCACAAGCACAGGCAGGATTTAAGCTGGCCCCGGAGCCTCCTCCCTCAAACAGTGATGCTGAAGGCCTTGAAATTACTTCTTCCTTTGTCAAAATTCCCAACGCCGACCCAGTGCTTCAATGCAAGGTGAGAGGGGTGAGCTGGGAGCCTGATCCACACTGAGAGTTTAATCCAGGCCTCCCTGCCACAGCAGATGCACAAATCACCAGGGAGATAGATCATTTTCCTAATTTATCTGCTAGATAGTATTTTCCTAGCTCGTGCTACTACGACCGAGTAGCTTATAGACCACGGGAATTTATTTCTCACAGTTCTGGAGACTGGAAGCCCAAGATCGGGGTGCTTGTACTGTCAGATTCTGGTGAGGGCCCTCTCTTGGGTAGGAGACAGTCAGCTTCTCCTTGTACCCTCACAGGGTGGCAGGAGTGAGCTAGCTCCTAAGGGCACGAATCCCACTTGGCGAGGGCTACTCCTTCATCCCCTAGGTACTTCCCAAAGGTCTGACCTTTAATACTATCACACTAGAAATTAGATGTCAACAGATGAACCTGGGGGTGGAGGGAGAGAAAATATTTAGTCTAATAACACTACCGATGAAGGACTTGGGAACAAGAAAGGTGCTTGGGCTCACAGGAATCAGGAAGGTGGGATGTCAAAGGTCGCCATGGGAGAGCAGGGAGACATGTTAATTTATTTTAGTTTTTAGTGTTTATTTATTTTTAAGAGAGAGAGAGAGACAGAAACAGAGACAGAGCATGAGCGGGCTAGGGGCAGAGAGAGAGGGAGACACGGAATCCGAAGCAGGCTCCAGGCTCTGAGCTGTCAGCACAGACCCTGACATGGGGCTCGAACTCACTGAGTGAGAGATCATGAGCTGAGCTGAAGTCAGACGCCCAACTGACTGAGCCACCCAGGCGCCCCAATTTTGTTTCTCTTTTCTGATTTAGAGTCTAAAGATGCTAGAATAGCAAACCGAGACAGAGATGGAACCCATTGGACTTGTCTGTTCCTACTCC